>NC_092134.1:79253418-79470918 GCF_043159975.1 Macaca nemestrina | reverse complement strand
CTGGAGGCTGGACCAGAGTAATTTATGAGGCGGGAGGAGAATTCGCCCTTAAAGGGGCTACCAGTCATTGAGGCCCCACTCAGCCCCAGTTTCCCAGGCCGGTGACAATGAAGGAGGGGGGCGCTGCAGCCCCCCACCCAACTCCCTTCTTTTCCCCGCCCACCCCCCCCCCCAACATTGCCCTTTGTCTTCAGACTGGCTGCCTCTGCCTCCTGGCCGCAAACCTCCACAGCCTAGCACATGGACCAGAGCAGAGGGAGGGGCACAGCCCTAGAACCCACTGGAGGTCTGAGAATGGCTTCTCTGAGTGGGAAGGCCTTTCATCTAGACTCCTTCAGACCCCAGCCCCAGTCCAGTAGATGCTGGGCTGGCTTCAGAGAAAGGAGCAGTGAGAGAACCATCAACCTTTCTGCACTTCATTTTTATCCTTCTCTCCAAGTGTCCCCCAGCCTCCCATCTGCTGTCCCGCCCTTTCCAGGAGAAAGAGGGGTGAGAAGCAGGGCACTGATGGGAATTAACTGCAGCCTGGACAGTGTGAAACTGGCCTGCTGACTTGGAGGGTTTCCGATATGGGGAGAGTCTCCTCTAACAAACTCTCCAAGGGCAATCCACCGAGCTTTTTACTCTCCCACCAGCACAGAGCTTCTGTACAGGCAGAGGCAAAGGCAAACATATACACACAGCTGAGCCCAGCACAGCACTGGGCCCACCCCACCCTCCCTAGTGCACTTGCAAGCAGGCAGCCTCATAGTCCCCACATGGCCCAGCAGAGTGGAGATACAATCACATGCCTTCATCCCCTGCTAGATATCTGACACCTGACAATTTTTCAACCACACATACTTGTTTCACCCATGTACAAGTTCCCCCAAATTATCACCACTCCAGCTGTCTGCAGTCTCCTGTGGGCTTCCCCTGGGCATGAAGCATTCCCCACCTTTCCTGGTCACCACCCACTGTACCCCCTTTATGCAGCCCTTCCTGTGACTTCTGGGCTCTAGGGTGCTGGATTTGAGCTCTACCACTCCAAACTAACCTGATTCCCAACCTAATAGAGAAGAGAGACCAGAACACTCCAAAAGGAGTGAGGGGACAAAGATATGCAATATTCTCTTTCCATGTGCTTTAAACTTGACTTCTGTGAGCCTCTCTGTCAATCTGTGTCTTGTTCTCTGTG
This sequence comes from Macaca nemestrina, assembly GCF_043159975.1. Taxonomy (NCBI): domain Eukaryota; kingdom Metazoa; phylum Chordata; class Mammalia; order Primates; family Cercopithecidae; genus Macaca; species Macaca nemestrina. The sequence continues at coordinate 79,469,741 of NC_092134.1, read as the reverse complement.
TCTGTCGCTGGTACCTAGTGTAGTCCCCGTGGATAGTTGCCCTTCCCCTAGCTGCCTCCCCAGCTCTCTGTAGTGTACTCTTCTATTCAAACATCTGTCTTTAGCACGTTTTCCCTTTATATAGTCCTTGTACAGAGTTGCTTCATCATATTAATATTGATAATAATAATAATTAAAACATGAATTATGATTATGTGATTTTTTGAAAACAAAAGTTCTACCCCAAAATAATGGGAGTCCCAGCCTTCTAGCTGTTCTCCACTCTATTTTCTCCAGCTCAGGTGAATAATAAAAATAATAAATGTATAATAATAATACAGGAAGAGTGGTTGCAGGGTCAACAAAAAATGTATAAGCAACCAAGATCTGTTGATGAGCTACCATCTCCAGTCCCAAGCAGTTATAGCAGAGAGAAAATTGGGCGGTAGTAGACTTGGGGGAGGAGAGGGAGCTTTGAGGAGTCATGGGGCCATAAAAATAATGTGGACAGCCTAAAGGAGGTTGAAACCAGCTTCAGAAAAGGAGGTCTGTGCTGCAGGAACTTGACAAATAGAAGCTGGGATAGGGGCACTGGTGATCTGAGCTGGATATTGCGGCAGTGAGAGTAACCCGTAATCCAGGGGCTGAGATGGAGTGGGGTTGGTGGGCCTAGAGCTTCAACCCTATGATCTTAATCCTGTGGCTTCACTCTGAGATGACACTGTGTATTGCAAGATGTTGAGAGGGGGCTAAAGACCCCTTGGAACTGGCAAAATAGGCTCCACCTTTTGAAGCCAGCGACTCTCTCCAGGCCATGCCAGAGGCCCAGGCCAGTAGTAGAGTCCAGATGTGCCCACGAACCCTCTGCACCTCCACCTACCCCTGCCTTCGGTAAGAAATGCCCTCTCTCTTTCTCACCCTTTTGCCTCTTCCCTCCCCTCACCCCTTTTCTAACGGTATGGCTCCTATCAAAGGAGTCTCCTCCAAATGCCTCGTTCACCCTCCTGAGCCTGTACCGGAATCCTAGGAGCCCCCACCAAGTCCAGCCTCTGAGACACACCTCCTGCCCTGAAATCTCTCTTTCTCTCTTTCCTTCCCTTTCTTTATTCCTATAATTAGAGAAACCAGCGAATGTAGATCAAATACCATTCTCTTTTTTACCCCTAATCCCCAGTTGTTTTGCAAAGCTGAGGGGTATGGACAGGAAGGAGACCCAAAGCCTTAGGGTGCTCATAAAAATGCCCCACAGAGTGCAGCATCCACCGAAGACAGATAGCTTGGGCAGCCATGAGCTGGGGGAGGGGCCTGGTGGTTGAGCCCGGGTCTGGATAGAGGAGGGTAGGAGGAGTCTGAATCCCAGGAAATCCAGGCAAAAGAATATCTGACTCTTATGATGTGTCTACACAGGAAGGATCAACAATAAGGACATCTCTGGCAAAAGAAAAAGAGGGATTTAGGAAGGCAGCAAATAACAGGCCTTTAATTTATTCCCAGAGACACTCCAATTTGAGAGAGAAGGCACCTAGTTGGGTGGTATCTCTGCAGGTCCAGAGACTCAACGCAAACACTGGGGATGTTGCCAGAGAAGGATGTTGCCTCCTCCTTATGACTGAAAAACAAATCTTTGGGTCTCCCGGCCAAAGAGGAGGTCATGGTTGGAACCGCGATCCCAACACTTAGGGCGCAGCTGAGCTCTCCATCTGGGTGAGCATTTCCTCTATGTTACAACTGTTTGTCCAGTTTAAGCCTCTAAACTACAATTTACTCCACTAACTTTAAGACAAAGCACTCCGTGTCTCTCGCCGGGTTTTGAGGAGCAAGAAAAGGGAAGAAATATCCAGATAATTTAGGTAGACAATAATTGTGCTGTTGCGCGCGTATAAGCTTATATTGCCCGAGTGAGTTCTGTATTTGGACCTGGTTATTGTCGCAGTCATTCTGCTCCACTCTGACGTGCACAGACGAAACTGAGTATTTAAGGCCACTAAGCCGCTATCAAGCCGGCAGGAGATGGGTCTGGCAGTCTGGGTTCTGTGGATGCTAATGTAGCCGGAAATCCGGCGCGATCGATGGCTGAGACCCAGAGCTGAGCAGGGACCGCTGGCTCCGGTCCGCGAACAAGGCAAACCCCGGGGACTTTTGGTTCCGGCCAGGCCAGAGCCCCTGCCCACCCTCCCTGCTATATCCAGGAAAGCAGTAGCGGTTTTTCGGCCCCAGACCACGCGAGAAACGCACTCTGGAGCCGCCAGTCCTCCCTGCACTGCACCTGGAGGCGCGGAAGGTTCCGGTGTAATTCAGCTGGAGGTGGAAGGCAGGCCCCGATTCCACAGCGCGCCTATGCCCAGCCTTTGGTCCGAACCGCCGCCCTTGCGCGTGTGCCTCGGTCGAGAAGGCGCTGCCGGTTTTCCGCGGAGAGGCCGTGGCCCGCGCCAGCTGCTGCTGGACTCCCCAGCTTCGCCCTCTGCTCCGCGCTGCAGCCTTGCGCGGTGCGCGCCGTTGCCACTCTAGCCGAGGCCCCGAAACAAAGACGCGCTGGCCACTGGTGGACGACGCGGGCGCCTGGGCCACTCCCTGACTCGCGCCTGGAGTGCTCAGCATCCCGGCCCTGTGGAGAAGGCTGTGAGACCTTGATACAATTCCCCGACCGTCGTGGTCCCGGCTGCGGTCCTCTCCAGGGTCCAGGGAGAGGAAACCCGGCGCGCCCACAGCCCCGGCGGACCCGAGCAGCTCCCGCGCCCGACAGCGCCGGCAGCTCTGGTCTCCTCTGGAGGGCTGCTGTGCCCCCGCGAAGGACGAGATGACCCCTGCTGGCCAGAGCTGTGGAGACTGCCTCGCCGAGACCCGGACCTGTCCAGTCGCTCGTCCCTGAGCACCCTAGGCCAGGGGGGACGCCCTGTGAGTGTGAGAGACCTACAAGAGCGGCCAGAGTCTGAGGCGCTGGCCGGGCTGCGGGAACTAGACCTTTATCCTAAGCTCCTTCCTTCTGCCGGGACTCGGTGTCCCCACAGCGGCTGCCCGCCCTCCTGCCCGGCTTCTCATCGCTAGAGGCTCTGCCCTGGAGGTTCCTAAGACCCGGGCCGCCCTCTGGAGACTGGCATAGGAGCCAAGAAACTGGCCTCGACAAGACCAAACATAGCTGGACCTTTAGCCAATCTAAACCAGCCCGTTGCCAGCAGGTGATTTCTTCTCTTCCAGCCAGAGCCGCTTAGGAGGCAAGTCTTCACTTCGTCAGTTTACCTGGCCCAGAGTGGAGAACTTCCTTCAAAGACAGGTCTGTGAGGATTGAACCCACCAACAGCCCTTGTTTGGGAAGCTCTCTGCAAAAGGTGCATCGTCCACATGCAGAGCATGGAAAAGATGTTCCATAAACACACACCTGGTCATAGTGCTGCCAATAAATTGAAACACAGTCTAAAATGCGCAGATATCTCTATTACGGGTACATTGTTGGCATAGAAAAATAAAATATACACACAGAGGCACTTTTATCTACTGTATGTGAAACTAACCTACTGGGGAAAGATTACATACAGCAAGTATATTCACCACATGTAAAACTTTATTTACACATATAACCACCACACACACACATCCTACACAAGGAATGTGCAGTCCTGAGTCTATTTAGCTACATGTGAGTATATACTCCATAAGGCATATAAAACCAGTGCATAGAAAATGCATCCAGATATTAATATATCTACATTTTAAAACTGCATGGAAAATACATTATTATATATACACAAAGTGCATACCTACCCAATGTATGGAAAATATATTCTGTGAGTTGTGTTTATATACATACTGTGTGTGGACTAAATACATTGAAATTGCATTCTTCTGGGTTCATGAACTGTTCATAAGGCACAATTCTCTAGCAATCTTAATAGCAGGAGGAAGTTCAGGCTTTGGGAATGGTAATCTCCATCTGCCGAGTCTTTTTTCTGTTCTTCTGTGCTTCTATTATATCTGTCTTTTAAATACCCCTTCTATGTCTACATGCATTACTTATTTAAGTGTTCCCTTATGTCTATTTATCTCTTGCAACTTTTGTCCCAAGCTGGGGTCTATATTTAGAGTGCAAAGTCTTGTTTGCAACAGGGTCCCACTGCATAATCGCTCCTGTATGGAATAAGCATTATATAATTAGGTTACCCACGTGTCTCAAGATGCATTATTCTAGACCTAATATAAGCATATTATAGAGTTGCTCTGTGCTGCCAGTTAGAAAAGCGGTGCCACAGTGGCTTGGAGAGGCGTGTAACAGGCAGGTGGATTCCTGGGTGGGTGCTGAGACTTCAAGAGCTTCCAAAGGCTAGGGCTGGTTTCACTTTTAAAAATTTGTTTTTGAATCTTTAGGAGGCAGCATGAAGCAAAGGCTGGACCTCTGCTTCTATGTTCCTCTCAAATCCCAGAGCAGCTCAAGTCCCCTGCATCCAGCCGGGACAGAAAGGCTTCCGGCCTACACAACCCCTTCGCTTCCTTGTAATTATTAAACTGGGCTGGGTCTACACAAGTAGCATGGAAAGGCTTTCCTATAACCCAAGGATTTTTCCAACAAAACACTCCCAACCCCTTTGGGGAAGCATTTTCTGTCACTGAACGAACTCTGTTTGGGCCTCCTAAAATTAGTCCCATTTGGGTTTTTCCTTAGCAACTAAAAATCCAGAACCCTCTGACACATGCCTATGGAAAAATTCTTTGAGAGACAGTGCACTCACGCCCAACAGAGATATTGTTTATGAGTCCATGGATTCCGTGTAGACACCGCCATATTTTACAGTCCAAAGGAATCAATTAATTAGCGCCTCCCAGTCCCCGCGCCGGCCGCTGCTCGGCTGAGCAGGCGCGGTTGAGATAGATGTGCGTGGCGAGCTCGCTGGTCTTGTTAACAAGCCTCGTCATAAAGATGGAGATGATAAGAAGAGCAAGGAAGCCCGGGTGGCCGCGAGGGGGGAGTTGGTGGGCCCATCCCGGCACCGTGTGGGGCAGCGGCTGACTGGAGCCGGGTGCTGCCCGGGCACCCGCTCAGGTTTTTCCAGCGTTCTCTCCTTCTGGGCGTTCATGTGGCGAGCTAGGACCCGGATAATTCTCTCTGTACTCCTGTTCCCCAGATTTTCCCTTTTCCTCATGGAACGCCAAATCAGATTAAAAAAAAATAAAAATACATAAACCTCTGTCTGTGAGTGCCTGTCTTGCCCTCTGCCACGTTTGTTCCGGTAACTGCCGCCTTGCTCCCTTGCCTGTATTTCTCTGCGTGGTTCACTTTCACCTTGGTCTGGTGCTCTCTTCCCTCCTCTGGCTCTCTCTCTAGCTTCGTGGTTGCTTTTTCTACCAGGTCGGTGCTGGCTCAGGCCCCAATGAACTAGTAAAAAAAAAAAAAAAAAAAAACACAAATACCCCCTGGTTATCTCTTGCCAGAGTGAACACCCCCAGATAAGCGAGACCCAATGAAAATAAAATTAAACAAAAACAAAAACAAAAACACCTTGGGTGTAATTGCTGGTTTGGGTTGCAGCACTTAATTTTGTTTATTCTCACCAATGTGCATACTTAACTGAGAGATATTGATATTAAAGGGCAGGGGAGAATTAATTTTACTTTTATAGTCATCCATTAAGAGCAGAAGATGATCTGAGTCTCCTTTAAAGGGACTCAAAAAGGGGGGAAGGGAAAGAGAAAGAAAGGGAGGGGGAAGGGAGAAATATGACTGAAGGCGAACAAAGATCTTTGCCTGAAGAAACAATGTAACACTAGACAGAACTATAAAGTCTGGGAATGTAAGAACGCAGGACTCTCTCAGCTTCCCCCATTTGAATTCTGTCCCCTGCACTTCCTGCTGAAATTCTGACCCTGACTACGCAGTGGTATTCCAGGAAGAATTCATGCAATTATTCGGATAATTGTAGAGGGTGAGAGAGAAAGCATTTCTCTTTTATTGTCTGACCCTCTCTGATGTCTGTGCAGAGGAGGAGGGGCCAGGGGTGTAGAGGAAAAGGAGATGGTAGGGTCTCCCGATATCACCCTAAGCCCCACAAAATGGCTACTCCTAAATCAAGGAGACCCTAGGCAGGAGCTTATAGATTTTGGAACATACTCAAGAATGCACAAGAGATCGAGTTTGAATGCCCCTGATCTGGTTTCATTTTCCAGGATATTTGCTTGGCTTTACTTTGTCAGCATAGACATGCCTCCTGTAGTATTGTAATCATTACAAGTAAGGGGATAATAGATAATTATAGGGGTGTCAATAATATTATTTTATAGCCACACAAGATATGATTAGAGTTAATGTCGGAGGCTCTGCTGGACCCTGGGAGGCAGCAAGAGACAAGATGGAGAGGCCCTTATAGTCTTTCTCTATCTTATTTTTACATATGCGTTAATCTCTATAAATCCCTAGTTCTCTACATCTCCTCCTCAGATGTCTTAAGGGAAAACTCTAAGATTTTAGGGGCTGAAAGCCAGAGAAGGGTGAATCACAATTGGGTACTTGAAGTCTGCTCCCTTCCCCATAGTTTCAGGAGCTGTGGGATCTGCTTTCCCCATGCCCCCACAGCCTGAGGCTTTGCTCTCAGTCCCAGGCCACTAGGATCACAGAGACTTTGCAGGTGGGGCCAATGTGAGGAAGACAGAGTCTTATCCAAACCAATTTCATTATCATCCCCAAGTGGGCACTGGTCCCAAAGTGAAGCCTCTTTTGATCCTAAATTGGCCTTCCCCCTTACCCCCGGGAACACCTGGGTGGGGCAAAAGTCAGGCTGGGGCTGTGAAGGTCAGTTCAGAGTAGGGATGCAGGAAGGACTGAAAATATTTTTGTTGTTGTTGTTTCCGGGATTTGAGACCAGAAGGGACCAGAAGGCTGGGAGAGAGAGAAAGAGATCAAGGAAGTGCCTGAGAACAAGGCAAGAGAGAACTCAGGGAAGCTATGAAACCAGCCGGCAAGGGTAAAAGAAATGAGTGAAAGAAAGGGGGCAGGAAGAACAGGAGGAGAAAAAGAAGGAAGGAAGGAAACAAAAAGGAAAAGACAGAAAAAAGACGAAGAAAAAGACAGAAGGAGGGAAATGAAAATAAGAAAGACGAGAGAAAAAGATTGAAAGATAAAAAGAGGCGGGAGGGAGGCAGAAGCAAGGGTTGGCGATTGCTTTCCCTCGCCCGGCCGCCTGCAGCAGTCTGGGTGGGCGGGGGCGCCACGACAAAGTGAAGGTCAAGTTAGCATCGTACCTTATAAGGAAGGCGCCGGTCCTCCATTTCAGCCTTTTCTCTGCCAGGACGCGGCCGTGGCATTTCTGGTCTTGTAAACATCGGACTCTTTGGGGCCTTAAAAAAAATAAAGACGCCCCTCCTTCCTTTACTGGGGGTGAGCCGGCCGGGGAAAGCGGCGGACAGGGAAATCAACTAATGAAGACTTTGGGAAACTTTTCTCTCTTTTTCTCTCTCTGGCTCCGCTCCTCGCCAGCTGGGAACCCTTCCCTCCCTCCTTCCTCCTCCTCCCCTCCCCCGCCTCTCTTTTTCTCTGTATCTCCCGGTCTTCTGTATCTCTCGCCGCTGTCTGTAACTCTGGGCTCCCTCTCTCCACTCCCCACTCCCCTACTGCAGGCTTCTAAATCCGTTCCATTCCACTGCGAAGCGGAGCAGGACCTAAGAATTGGAGAGAAAATTAAACGTCATAAAGAAAAGTTCATTTACATCTTAAATGTCTGAATGTTACGGTTTCCTTCAGAAAACAAGGCGGTACACTCGGTAAGGAGGAGAAGTGAGGCAGCAGGGGTGGGGTGGGCTGGTGCCGTAGGAGACTTTGTTTTATTTATTCCTCAGATCCAGAGGCGGAAAGAAAGGGAGAGAAGCAGGAAAATGCGACAGAAGCGTTTTACCCGGGCAGCTAGCAAAGAAAGAGGCTGTAGTCGGTGGGACTGGAAGCAAAGCGCGTAAGGACCCGGTGCGGGGGCAGCGATCCCCGAGCGCTGAGCGGGCTGCGCGGAGGCCTGGGGTGAGGAGAAACAAATATATTGGATATTTGTTGGTCTAGGGGAGGGGTGACGCAAGAATGGAGGGAGACAGGGAGACCGGGAGCGTAAGGCGGCGCCGCAGCCGGCCGGCGAGACCGAAAGAGCCCCGGATCCGCCGCGGCAGCCTTTGGCGGTGGGCAGTGGGCTTAGCTCGAAGGCTCAGGGAGGAAGGATCCTGAACTGAGATTCTTGATCCTTTTCCTCCAGGGTAGCGCTGGGGATGAACAGAGAGAAAGAAGGAAAGAAAATTAATTGGTGTGGGGATATCTGCGGAGGACTTACCTTTTTCCTGGACCTCACAGCTCGTTTTCGCCTCCTCTGGGCTCATTTTAAGGTCTAATCATTGCTTTTTAAATTGAAATTCTAATGGCAAGGGAAGGGAAAGATGCACAGAAAACAATGATGGGGAATTCTGGGTCAATCTGATGCTCCAAAAGCCTCTAATTGTTGTCACCTCCACCCTCCTTAACTGGAAAAATGGCCTCTGGGATCTGCCCCCACCCCTCACTTTACCTTTCTGATTGAGAGCACCTCCCGGATATTAGGAACCTGAGGATCTAAGTCCCGGGTGGGAGACGCCAAGAGCAGGGGTATTGGTTGGTGGAGCTCCAAGGCCTCAGTGCCTGGTGCTCTCTTACCCTGTGTTCTCATCATAAAAAACAAAGGGGGAGGATTTGATTATTTCTGGTGATGTTAAATGATCCTGGCTTTCAAAGCAACTCTGACCCCAAGATCTAAGGTGATAAGTGTCTCTGCCATAGACGTTTAATCTGGGCAAAGTGTCACTTATGTTACAAAATGCCTGGGCTCAAGGGGCTGGAGGGGTAGCCAGGAAGACCCAGGGAGGGAGCAGGCTCTCTTTGGCAGTATCTAGAGTTCCGTGGATAGTATTTTAAACAGTTGAAATGGACTGGGGAAGCCCTTTCTTATGTCCCCTCGGTCTGGGAAGGGGAGCCCCAGTTAGTGAGGTGGTTTATGAGCTGGACGCTTCCCCCTAGTGTGGGAAAGACAGAGATAGCCAGACTTCACCCTGCAAAAATGTGCTTCATGTCTGTGACATAAAATTGGCAGGCACTTTGGAGATTTAGGGACTTGCAGAGAGTGGGGCCGTGTCAGACAACCTGGTGAAGGCAGAGGCTGAGGTGTGATTCAGGGTGGGTGGGGGAATCTGAGGGAGTAAGCCTGGGAAGGTATCACCCAAAACCATTTCCTCAGAGAAGCCAAATACACACAATGCAGTCTAATATTGAAAAACACCAGATGATCTGCTTGGAAGGGACATAAACAGGCCAAGCAGATGCAAGTTAATAAAACCCGAAAAAGCCCAGGCAGGAACACTTAAAATGCCCCAGAAACAAAGCATACCATGACAAATTCTCACCCAACACACAAGTACACGCACCGGAATGTTCCCAGACACAGAGAAAAAGAGACTTCCCTACCTTGGGCCTCCACTCGTGAACACTCAGGCGTACCTGCCCAGCTTCAAGAGCATACACAAATGTGTGCACTCTCATAAACTGACCCAAAGAAACCCCTGGGGCCTGGGGGCAGGCACCGGCTGCACAAACACCCCACAGAGCCAGCCCCATGTCTCCTGAGCCTCGCTAATGCACGATCCATACCCGGAGATAAAAGTCTAGACAATAGACGGCTGTTTATGACAACGAGGCTCTCCAAGTTTGGGGCCAGGCGATAAATCTCTGGCGAATCTTCCTGTAACTCAACTTCTGACTGTAGTGAGGAGAAAGCCACTGAGCCCGCAGAGAGGAAAGCAACAAAATGGGGGAGACTTGTAAATCCTGAGCAGAAGGCACCTTCCCTGCTGGGGCAAGGAGGCACAGGCCACCACACTCACCCCACACAGCAGTCCTCACTGTGGAAGCTTTCGGATCAAGCTTCAGAGCACAGGCGAGTCAGAGTTCCCCACTGCCTGCCTAGGCTTCCAGGTTCCGGAAATCAGGGCCGAATGTGCAGGCAGAAGGCAGGGCCTGGAGGCTGGAACAGATCCCAAACAAACGATTCTTGCTGGGGGCAAAAGATCTTTTTTTGTTTTTGTTTTTGGTGACTGGAATCTTTTTGCTTTGTGTCACCTGAATTTTTTCACCCCATGCCTTCCCACCTCTCTCTTTTTTTCCTTTTCCTTTTTGGATTGATTAGCTGTTTGTTTCCTTTTGCATTTTCGACCCAGGCATCTGATCGCTAATAAAGAGTCACTGAAGTTGATCTCATAAAAATGCCGCGAGCTCACTTTGATCAGGAGGACTAGGTCCGAGCCTTAAAGTAGGAGCTAAAGCCAGAGAATCAGGGCCCCAGTCAACCCGCCTCAGCTCTGCGGTGAGGCAGGAGATCTGGGTGGCCCAACAGGGCAATCCCGCCCAGAAAAGGTATTTTCTGTGCCACTACAACTGGCTTAGGAAACTAAAGCCCAATAGCAGCGGCTCCATTTCCAGACTGCTTTTAAGACATTTCCTTCATTTTGGAACATTTGGTGAGGGGGCCAGTGAAACCGGCTCGTAAAATAGGGCTTTTTATGGGAAGAAATAGGGTCGGGTTGCTACCCTCCTGGGACAATCTCTCCACAGAGGAAGCTGGGTGGGGCCTGTGGGGGCAAAGGAGTTGTCCTTCTCCCTCCCCACTACCTCCTCCATAAGTCCCAGGAACCTCTGAGCAGCATCCACCAGCTTAGGTGGCCTGACTTGGGGACTCAGGCTTGGGGCAATGGCCAAGTCTGAGAAGAGGTAGAAGCCAGGAACTAGCAGTCCCAGGATCTTGCTCCCTGGCTGGGGCTGGGGTGTCCCGGGTGCAAGATAAATCACTGACCTGAAAATCCCAAAGCATACTAAAGGGATTATTGCAGGCAGTGATATTACTGTAAGGGAGAGAAATATAGGCAAGAAGGTGAAAGACAATTTCTAATGAAGGCTCCTTGCTGGCCCAGCCTGTGAACAAATGAGGTTGTCCATGCGTGGGACTCTCTCCGCTTATCTTTTTATTGACTCCACACAGGCTGAATTTACAATCCAAGCCCATTGGAGCACATGTGGCCCCATTTCTCCTTTCAGCATTTTCCTCCCCAGTTCATGGTCTGTGGGATGGGCTCCTTTCCCTACCACGATCTGCTCTCTAGAACCCAGAGCAGTGGGAGGAGGTAGACAAGCTAACAGGAGGCCCTAACTCTGTGTGCGGGAGTTTGCTCTGGGAGCTGCCCAGGGCAGAATTTAGGAGACACTGTCCCCTTCTGAAGCTGCCCCTGTTGTCCGTGTGTGGGAGGAAAGGGTGCTGGAGTCTGCCTTAGCTTTGGTCAGGCTACTGGGATAGCTGCCCAGACCGCAGCCGCCTGCTAGTGGCCAGGCTGGCTGGTGGCGCTAACTGAGGACACCAAGAGCTAGTGGGGAGGGCCGGATGGCCCTGCTGCAGAGAATTTCAGGTGAAGGCCAGGACTCAAAGAAGATGGAGAGGCCACAGGCGTCCACCAGATAAGGTACAAATAAGCCACCTGGAGCGGGCTTGACAAGGAAGGGGTTGGGGGCTGGGGATGGGTCCTGTGTGGGGAGGCATTGATGCTCTGGCCAGAATCCACAGGCTGAGAGGGTGCAGCCTGGGACAAGCATCTCAGCTGAAGCTTCCAGGTAGCCTGGACCCAGGGCTGGACAGGGAGGCTACTCCAGACCATGGGCATTTTTGCCAGTAAATGCCTGGCTGACCTCAGTGGCCAGGGCCTTCTTTCCTTGACCCTAGCAGCAACTGACAGTTGCTAGGGGTTTTTTGATTTGTTGAAAAACTAAGCCATACCAACACTAGAGAACATTTTAAACTTCATGCCTTACTTTTAAGAGGAGGAATATTACTTTCCAGAAGTCTCTGTTGGGAAACCCCAGCGTTTCCTAGACATCAACTCTTTGATATTCTTTCTTGCCTTTCTTTTTTGTTTCAAGGAAATAGGGCCGCCAGCAGCACCTTGTTGCCGCCTGGCTCACTTTTATGGTGGCCCGGGAATAAACTTTGGTGGTCAAATTCAAGTGCTCAGGCCAGCAGCTGTCTCCTCACAGGAAGCAGCCCCTACCCCCACCTCAGCCCTGGCTGTGCTGAATCTGCCTTGGGGGACTGGGCCCCACATCACCCTGGAGGGCCGGGGTGGGGGGGAAGGAAGCAGAGCCTTGGGTGGAAGTGGAGAAAGTGGGAGCTGCGACTTGAGCCCTCATCCACACTTCTGCAAGGATAGGGGTACCTCTCGCTTCCCTCTTGCTGGTTCCTATCACTGTTTGGGGAGCGTATTGCCTTCAATAAACTTGAGTTTAATGAGGTCAGTGTGAACCCCAATAAAAGCCACAGTCCATAGTTCCCCACTATTATAATTAAAAATGCTGGCCCCAGCTCACCCTATAAAAAGGGCCAGAGGAAAAAGGAAACAACAGAGAAGACTCACACTTCAGCAAAGCCCCAATCTAGTTATTCTTTGCTTCGGTTTAAGATCTGACCAGAACTAAAGAAGCAGCACCCAGCATTGAGTGGGTAGGGAGGCACCTGAGACCTATCCCTGAGTATTCCAGAACCGCCCTGAGATTAGGACCCATGATGGAGGCAGACTCCACCCAGGTGTCACTCTAAATGCTGAGCAAGTTTGAGGAGGCAGGAGCGCTGAGGAGGAATGGATTTTAGGGTTTACATATGGAGACAAGCTACAATTTTTTGTGTCCTCCCTATCTGGTTTGGGAGCTGCAGCACTGCATCATGTTTCATCAAGACAAATCCAATCTAATTTCTTTAAGTGGAAACTAATTTTAACTAAGGGTTATGGGTGTAAAGAGAGTTTGGGCTATTTTTTTGTTTTCCCTGAGTGTGCATTGGGCTGAGCCCTTGGGGGCTTCAGTTCTTCCCCTCCTTCCCAAACAAATCGTGCCCTGGCAGCTCCTCTTTGGACCCAAGGTTGCTTTCAGCTCATGCCGGTTGCTTTTGGCCCCTTGGACCCAGTCCAGAACCTCTCAATAAAGTGATTTTCAGATACCCAGATGTGTCCTGTGGTGCTCAAAGGGATGGAAGGCAAGGGGTTGGGGATGCAGAATCACTGAGCCTACTGCTTGGGCTACAGCTACCCAGGAGGCTGACAGACTTGGAGGAGGGCAGGGCAGGACTGAGAAATAGGAAGGAGGCACTAAGATCTGGTCACAGCCCCAGGGACAGAGGCTGGGGGCTTTGACTAGGGAGTGGCCCCTGGGTCTCCCCTGATGCTACAGCATCCACCGCTCCTTTCTGCTGTCTGGCTAGTCTCTTCTGGAGACCCATACCTGGCCCCACTCCCACCTTACAGTCCCCAAAATCATCCAAGGATAAGAACCCCAAACCTAGTCCCCCCACTATATTCTATCTGGACCCCTACACTAGGCTTCTTTTCAGCCCACTAGCTGAGGCTGAGCCACTAAGCCAAAGGGCCCTGACATAGAAGATACATGGCTCTCATTCCAATCCTTTTCTTTGGGGTTTGGGATTTGAAAATCCACAGTGGATGTAGCTTTCTTCACATTGATTGACAATAAAGGCAGGCATGAAATATTCACCCAGGGCCACTCTCTCATACTAAATATTTAACACAACATTAGAGAAGGTTTTTCCCAGACTTCGCCAGGCACCGGCTGGGCGGCTGGCGCACTGCTCACCACTCGTTTATGACTAATCTGACTCCCTAGCCAGCGGCAGCACAGCAAGCCAGACAAAGTTGGGACACTGGCTTGCAGCTGGGCTGCCTCACCTTTGGGAAACTTCAGATACTCTTCCGGGAGTCTCTCTAAGGACTCCGGAAAGGTAGTCTTGACACCCAGCTCTGGCCAGGAAAACAGTGGACTTCTTCAAACTCTTGTGAGCAGGCGGTGACTCTGCGGGTTGGAAGGGTAAGAGTCCCTGAGATTTAAGGGAAAGGATTCACTTCTCTGGGGAAATCAGGCAGTGGGGAAAGAAGTCCTCACTCCCACCCTTCTGGTGCTGATCACAGAGAGGAGGCAAGACCTCCAAACGTGAGAGACCTCCTCCTTCCCCCAATCCTGGGGGAGAAAAAGAGCAGCAGCTAGAAAAAAATACAATTACCCCCTCCCAGCCACCACCCTCGCCCGTCCCACCGCCCACCCCACCCCAACCCTCTCTCTCCTCCTTTGCTCGTGCTGTGATATGGAGAGAAGGGGAGTGACGAGAGAAAAACGAATACAAATCTGCAATTGATTTTCATAATGTTTCTGCGGTGTTTGCAAACCAATCGCCTGAACGTCCCCGATCTTACCTAAGAGAGAACCCCTCCTACGTCTGCGAAGTGCTCCGAACTGATATATGACAATATCTACTTTGGATCACGTGCTCAGGGAGAGAGACTAAGACGGATAACGCGTCATCTCGCCTTCCCAAATTTTCCCCCCTCGCTAGACCGGGTCCAAAACCTCCATCCGGAGCCGGCAGGAGAGGAGAACGATGTTTAACTCGGTCAACCTGGGCAACTTCTGCTCGCCGTCGCGCAAGGAGAGGGGCGCAGATTTCGGCGAGCGAGGGAGCTGCGCCTCCAACCTCTATCTGCCCAGTTGCACTTACTACATGCCCGAGTTCTCCACGGTCTCCTCCTTCCTGCCCCAGGCCCCCTCTCGTCAGATCTCCTATCCCTACTCGGCCCAAGTGCCCCCGGTCCGGGAGGTCTCCTACGGCCTGGAGCCAACCGGCAAGTGGCACCATCGGAACAGCTACTCCTCCTGCTATGCGGCTGCCGACGAGCTTATGCACCGGGAGTGCCTGCCTCCTTCCACCGTCACCGAGATCCTCATGAAAAACGAAGGCTCCTACGGCGGCCACCACCACCCCAGCGCCCCGCACGCAGCCCCCGCCGGCTTCTACTCCTCAGTCAACAAGAACAGCGTCCTGCCTCAAGCCTTCGACCGTTTCTTCGACAACGCCTACTGCGGTGGCGGCGACGCTCCCGCCGAGCCCCCCTGCTCCGGCAAGGGCGAGGCCAAGGGGGAGCCCGAGGCGCCCCCGGCCTCGGGACTGGGGTCCCGGGCTGAGGCGGGTACCGAGGCGGAGGCTGAGGAGGAGAACACAAATCCCAGCTCGTCCGGTTCAGCCCACTCCGCGGCCAAGGAGCCGGCCAAAGGAGCCGCCCCCAGTAGGTAGCAGCGGCCGGGAACGGGCGGGCAGCGAGGGAGGGAGCGAGAGAGGGAGGGCGGGAGAAGGGGGGAGGCAAGGGGAGCGGGGACGGCCTCGTGTTTTGGGTCAGTCCGATTTTATGTGGAGTTTTATAAGCATTCAAAGGATTTTATTATAACCTACAAAGCCCTCTCTCCCAACGACTCGACTTTTTACGATGGAGAAGGGGTGGGGAGGGAGGGAAAAGGGCTCTTTGGAAAAGCCGGGTGAACCCCCCTCCCCCGTTATCTCCCTCGGTCTGTGAAATTTTTAAAAGCGCCACCATTGCGGGCGATATTAACTTTGATCGTGAACTTAGAAGAGCATTTAAGGAAGGATGGGGAGCCAGGCTGCCGAGGAGTGGGAAGGAGGGGAGGGGTGGAGGGGGAGAAAGGGGAGGGCGAGGGAAAGACAGGGAGAGATCCAGAGAGGGGGAGAGGTGGGGGAGAGGAGCAATGCAGCAGAACCTGAGACCGGAGAGGCAAGCCAGGGCCGCTATGATCCTTTTTAAAACTAGTTTTGAAAATGTTCAAACTGTGTGTTCGCGGGTCCTCCAGCAGAAACCCAAGCAACTCTGGGGTCAGCGGCGACAGGGGAATGGGGCGAGGCGGCGCAGGACTCCACTGCGCTCCAGGCGGGGGTCTGGGCGTTTCTCCTGGGTCCGCGGCCTCGGAGCTGGCCTAGAACTGCGGTGTGGAAGGCGCGGCCCCGCGGGCGTCCCGGGGCGCCAGGGCCCCGGAAGCGGCTCTCTGGTGTCCCGGTGCCTGCTGGCCGGCTTCCTCCCCGCCTCCCCACTGCTCTCGCCAGATCTCACTGCTTGGCGCCTGTTCTCAGCTTTCCCCCCAGATTTCTAGGGGGGAGGGGGGGCTGGGCTTTCCGAACCACTGGGAGGGCGGCGCAGGAAGGGCCCGAGGGCCGAGGGGGAGCAGACAGGGGGCCCGAGGGCACGCACGTGTCCCCGGACGGCTTTCCTTGTGTCCCAAACCCTGTCAGCCGTGGCTCTCGCCTGAGGACTGGGGACGAGATCGCGCAGTGGCCGGGGGTCGGGACCCGCTAGACCTGGCAGGGGGTCGAGGCTTGCCCGGGCGCTGCAACTGCAAGACAGCCAGCCGCCTGGCGGGAGGGCTGCCTGCGGTGGGCTAGGAGAAGGGCCGCTGAGCGCTCAGCGGGCTGGGGTCGCCAGGGTCTCACGTGTCTCTCTCCCCCCTCTCCTCGCACTTGCCCCCTCCCCTCCCTCCAGACGCCCCCCGCACCCGCAAGAAGCGCTGCCCTTATTCGAAATTCCAGATCCGGGAACTGGAGCGAGAGTTTTTCTTCAACGTATATATCAACAAAGAGAAGCGGCTGCAGCTGTCCCGGATGCTGAACCTGACGGACCGACAAGTGAAAATTTGGTTTCAGAACAGAAGGATGAAAGAAAAAAAACTGAGCAGAGACCGGCTGCAGTATTTCTCGGGAAATCCGCTGCTGTAACCTGCAGACCGGGCCCTTTTGGGGGCGGGGGGAGGGGAAATTTATTTTATTTTATTTTTATTTTTTATTTTCTAACTCGTCTTCTTTCCGCGGGTGGAAAACTGGACTGTGGCCAGGGGTGGCCCCCACCGCTGTGGCCGGCACTCCGTTCCGGAACCTCCTGGACCCTCGATCTGACTCTCGCTGTGGGACGGGGACCGGGCCTGAAAAGGGGGTGAAGGGAAGTGTCTGATGCACGGCGAGTGAACACCGTTGGCGCCGAGGCCAAGACTTTTATTTAAAAGAAAACACACCTCGGCGACAATGTCTTGCTGCTGCTCGGATTGGGTGGGGGAGGGGCGACAGTAGTGAGCGCCTGAGCCGAACAATCCACGAACTAAAAGCCTTCCCTTGCCCAAGTGAAAAGATCCGCTAAGACAGCATGTCTGCCAGCGGAAACTTCTTGGGCTCTCCCTCTACCCCGCCCCACCTAGCCCCACTACTTTAGGGGGCAGCTAAATGTGATCCTGCTTTGCTGTGAAATTTCTGTACCGTCGACCTGGTGTTAGGTGTGCAAAGTCCGTGTCCTACCTCCGTCTTCGCCAAGGCCCCGCCCGAGCCTAATTGTTCTCCCCGTGAATGTGTAGAACCTTCCTTTGAAATTTCTTAATCGGTGCATTGAGGTTTCCAAACCTTTTTCCAAGCAGTGCCCCCACTTCATGGATTTATCTATAGTCTATGCAGTCGTTACCTCTTTTTTTTTTTTTTTTTAAAGAAAAAAGAACATTGGGGTGGTGGAGGCAGTAGGGAGATGGGATTGGGCGCCTCCCGCTTGCTGGGGCCTGGATTTTTGTAAATAAATTTCTTTCCACCTGGAGGGGAAGGGGGGAATGCCCCCAGTGAGATTCAAATCACCCATCTCTCCTCCTATGCGTGAGTGCGTGTGTACATGGGCACTCCCCACCCTGCTCCCTTCCCAGAGGGATTGCTGTGAAAATTTTTTTGGTGGCAAATAAAGATAAATTTCATTCTGTTCAATATTATGATTTTATTTGACCCTTTTATTAACCCCTCTCCTCTTAAAATCCTCCATGCTCCCATGGCGGCGGCGGAGGAGGAGGAGGCAGGAGGGCAAAGCCCAGCCGGTGAGGACAGGCAAGCAGAGGTGAGATAGGCCGGTGCTGGCCGGCCTGGAGCTGCTCTCCGCTGGCAGGGCCAAGAGTATGGCCGTAGTTTCCTCACATTCTCAAGCTGAGGACATTCCATAGCTACTCTGAAGCTCTCCTTTCTCACGTGCAGCTCGAGCTGTGTCCAAACGCCCAGCAACGGCTTTCTGTTTAAGTACACGTTGGTTGTGGAGTTAATTGTAACCATCATCGAATTTAAATTTATAGGAATTTTTTTGGCTCCACCGCCCTTCTGCCAGATGTCTCCGTCTGTCGCAGTTAAATGTGTAGTGTGAAGGGTAGAGCTTTCTCTCTCTCTCTCTCTCTCTCTATGAGAAGTCTGTATTGGAATTTTTACACACTGTTTTTAAGGAAGGAGGGGACAGAAGGAGAAACCAGCCCCCTCCCTCTCCTCTCCACAGCTCCTGGGGGTGGGAAGGTGGGGACTGGCTGCTTTCCCTCTGGCACAAATGGCCAGGCTCTTCCAGACACAACAAGACGCCTGTACTGGGGCCACACTGAGGTTTACACATTGGGTGTCCCACAGTAGAAAGCCCCAGAGATTTGTTTTGTAGGGGTTGGCACTAGGGATGGAGATGACCTGTGGGGACAGTCACTATACCCATCTATATTTGCTGCAGGTTTCTTCTGTATAAAGATAATCATGGCCCTTGCAGTGCTTTCAGTGAGGGCACTCCGTTGGTCTCTGTTTCAAATTCATTATTTGGGAGCAGAGGTTCGGGACCATTTATCTCATCTTTCCCCTCTCTTTCTGTCTTTGTATAATTCAAAGAAAATGTTTTTGTCAATACAATTCTGTTGGATGAAAGGAAAAAGCATCATGACTATCAAATCTAGGGTCTGTCATTTTTGATGGTAAGAATCCCTGCAGTTTAGGTATCTAAATTTCAAATTTGTAAACGTGGGTCGGGTTGTGAGACAGGATTTGCAAACTAGGGTGTATATGCAGCCCACAATTCCCTCATGTGCCCACACACAAACGTTTTATTTAACTCCGTGTGCCTATGGGTGCACATAAGAAGGAATATTATTTGTATGCTTTTGTCTGTTGTATGGAGTAAACCTGACCACATGCACATCTAGAGCTTGTGTCTCTGTGGTGTGTAACCACTGGCAGTGTTTGTTGAGTGTGGGCAGGAATGCAACTGAGGGGCCTCTGTACGTTTGTGTGTGTGTGTGTGTGTGTGTGTGACACTTCTCCAGGTATGATGTTTATCCACTAGCCACATTAGGAAATATTAGCCTGCTGGTCATGTTTCCTGTAAAATTAGGCTAGAGGAAACTCTATAAGATGAACCTATTTATAAAACAAAATATTAGCCTCCAAATGCCTGATTTTGGAGAAAAATATTTAAAACCCACAGGTACCACTTTCTCTGCAATGTGCAGCCCAGAAATGTCCTCCGCTCCAAAAGAGAGTTCTGCTGGATGAGAGGAGAAGGTCACCATGAAAGAAAAACAAAGGCTTCTGTGACCCAAGCCAGGAATCTGCCAGTCCTTGGTGACCCTCTAAAAAGGAGGAAAAAGGGTTTTTTGGCCCCCAAACAAACCCACCTTCGGTCTCCCAAGGTGTCCAACCCCCCTTGCAGGTCAGGGGCACTCTGGGCTCAACCTCTTGGGGTAATCCTCTCCAGCCGCAGCACTGCCCAGGAACAAAAGATCCTCGTCTAGACGCTGCCATAAAGCACCCCCACCCCATGTCTCTAAACCCAGTTTCATTTCGACCTTAACGACTCAGTCTGGCCTGTATTAGAAACTGCTTCCGCCCTAAATAGTAAACAAACCTGTAGTGGAGGGTCTTGGTTCTCCCAACACACCCCAGACCCCCACCTCCTCAGCCCCTTGCCCCACATTTTTCCTCTTTTCTCCAGCCTTTCTCAGCTCCCAGCTCCCCAGCCCCTTTCCTCCCCACCGCCCCCCCCCATAGTAAATAAACCTGAGGCCGAGTTCAAAGTTTCCCGGAGCTAAGGAGGAATGCTGGTTGTAAAAATCCAAGTTTATAGCGCACGTGGGAGTTTACAAGGGTATTAAGTGGTATGGGCTGAGAGAGCACTCTGGGCCCCTCCCCCTCCAACCATGGGCTTTGGGGGTGCAGGAGGAATCAAGGGCACTCGAAATGAGAAATGGGTTTGGGAGTAGCCTTGAGTTTGGGGTTTCTTTGTCACTTAGACTCTTAGGTGGCTGAGGTTTGGCGATGCAAGGGTCCCTTGTAAGAAGACTCAAAACCCCTGCCAAGCACCTCTGAGAGAAAGTCCCCTGGCTCTAGGTGTCCCAGATGGAAAGATTGGGGAGCTCTGTTTTGGGGGAGCAAAAGGTGTCTGAAAGGTGAACAAAGTTGGGGATATCTAGAGCCAGTTCTCAACCAGAATGGGAGAAGCTATCTTGGGCTAATTTCTCCAGTGGGCTGAGAGCAGAGAGGGCTCTTCTCTTAAGGGCAAAGAAGAACTTTGAACTTCAAGGGAGTCAAGGGCACCACCCCTTCGCTTTCCCCGCCTCTCTCAGGAATCCGTAGGGCAATTGTTTCTGGGCCAGTATTCCCTGAAGGGGGGAGCCACTGGGGTTTCTGGTGCCCCAGGGTTGGATATTGCTGTTTGCTAACCCCTCCCTACTCGGAGCCCGCCAGAACCAGTGCACGCGACTGCACTCTTTATTATTCATATAAACCTTTGGAAAAGGCAACGCCCGGGAAGTTTTTATAACTTTGTTTGGCATAAAAATTTTACAAGATTCCCCATCCCTTAAAAAAAAAAAAAAAAAAGTAAGTTTTCGTCTTGCCATAGGATGAAATCACAGGTCTTTGAGAGGCAGAGGTGAGAGGGGCTCTGTGGGGTGGCAGTTCAGGGAAGGGAGTGTATGGAGCTGCCTTTTTCTAAGGCAAAAAGGCTTGAAGGTCTGAGTCAGTCCTTCCTGAGGCCCATCTTGGACTCAGCTTTGGAGCATCTTTGGACAGAGTCCTGTCCACTCTGCTCTTGCACACTTACAAACTCTAAAAGTTTGGACAATATCAGCATGACAAGACCTTCCCCCATCACACCCTCTTGTTCTCCTGTAGGCACTACTCTCTCTCTCTCTACACACACACACACATACACACACACACACAGACACACACCTCTCTGCACAGCCCCCCTCCAATCCACTGCACAAAGCAAAGACCCATAACCTTGACTCAGACTGCTGGTTTGGGAGGGTCTCTGCACACACAGCCCTGCATCCTGGCCTGCCGCCTGTGAAGTCAACAATGGGTTTGAAGAAAGAATCCAAAACACCAAGAAACTCCTGCCCAGAGGTTGCAGTGGTTGCAGGACCAGAGGAGACAGAGGGCCAGCAGGGCTGCAGTCCAGGAGCAGAGAACAAAGGCGGCCATGTGGGAGATGGCCTTGCCCATGGATGACCCCTGGACCTTCCCCTCATCCTGGGACTGACAGAATCCCATTTGCTCATTTCCCCTAACTCCAGCCTTGGGAGCACCAACTGGGCTCAACTTTGGGCCATTTTAATGTTTCAGCTCCGGAGGTCAGGACAAAGATGGGACAACTTCTCCAAAGGCAGGCCTGGTAGACAAGCCTCCTTTGGGGTGATGGAAGTGAAAATACATGACCTCTGAATCCTGGCACTTGAAGAAGCCATCAGCATTAGTGTGGATGTGCCCCAGAATCCGATTTTTCCTCCCTCTAATGGCGACTGCTGAGGCCTGGCTGCTGGCGGCTGGCAGCCCTACACTTCGCCTTGTGAGGAGGAGCTGAGCTAAGGCCGTGGGCGGGAGAAGGTCAACTCCAAGCCTTAGCAGCTGGGCTAGGGAGGTATGCGACTGAGCCTGGTGCTGTCCCCCTCACTAAGCCCAGCACACCAGAGAAAAATAAGAAAGGCTAGGAAAGAAAGTCAGGGGGAAGGAAATAATTGGAGAGAGAAAAGAGCAAAGAATGAATTGTATAATAAAGAAAGAAGGAAATGAGGAAATGGGAGAAATAAGGAAGACAATTAAGAAAGAGAAAGGATTGGAAAAAGAAGAAAAGAATATATTACAGGCAGAAAGGAGGAAAAAGGAAACCAGAAAGAAGCAAATAAAGAGAAAAGCGAAGGATGAAACAAGAAGGAAAGAAAGAAGAGAAGAAAAGAAAAAAAAGAAAAATAGAAAAGAAAGGAAAGGAAGGCAAACAGAGATCTTTGAAAAGGAATTTAACCGGTAAGAAAGGATCGGTGTTTTTCTCCGGAGCAAGCCAGCCTAACCACAGCCCCGACTCTAGCTGGAAACCTGACTTACTGGGGGCAACTTAGAAGCAAACCACTAAAGTGGGGAGCAGGGCCTGCCTAAGACATCCTCCCACCCGTCTCCTCCCCACAAAGCTTCTCTCCCAGGTGTCTTCGGTCTGGTTTCAATTCAGGGGACAAAATTAAATAACTGGCCAGCTTCGGCAGGGCCAGGAAGCAGTCAGACTGGTACGGGTTGTCAAAATTCGGGATTCGGAGATCTCAGACAGCACTTTGGGTAAAAGTGAATATTTGTGGCTGTGTACACATATTTCAGTGGAAGTTAGACACGTGTATAGATGCTGAACTCCATAGCATCTGTGTGCAAGTGTGTACAATGTCAAGATGTGACAGATTCTGCTGGCCGAGCTATCCCGAGGGCTGTGAGGTCCAGAGTAGACCAGAGGCCCCGCTAAGCGTCCTCAGCCTCCTACCTTCCTCTAGTACCTGTTTGAAAATCTTTTTCTTTTCTGGGTCTCTGGGCATTCCGAATTTTGCCTGAAATTTCCCTGCTTCCAATTCAGCTGGGGCAGAGCCTGGTGTTAGTGAAGAAGAAAAGCAAATCTTTTCTTTAAGTTTTGGGAAGAGAAGGATTTATCTCGGCCTCCAAAGCAAGAGGAAAAAACCTGCAATCTCTGGTGTGATTCTGTTTTCTCTTTGCTTAGAAAGATTTCAATACACATATTTTATTTTTATTTTATTATTTAACCCAAAAGGGAAAGACATTCTTCCTTTTTCACTTCATCTTCAGAATTTCCCAGTTGACTTTCTTAACCTCTTGGGGAAACTCCGATAATTTTTGCTGGAGAAACCAGGGTGCTTCTGGGGTGTGTTGAGGGCTACGGCCAGGAAAGCAACCAAGGTTCCTTTTTTGTTCATTGAGCATATTTTCCTTCTTCTGCTTTCACGTGGGGACCCCTAGCGCCCCAGCCCTTGGGCTGCCCTGTGGAACCCGCTGGATCCTCCCAGAGTATTCACAGAGCTCCTGAACCCTCCTCCTCTGCACTGCTCACAGCCCCACAGGCAGAAGGAGGCCCAGCCCCGTCCTTGCTGCCTTTCCAGGATCTGGGTACCCGGGAAGGGAGAAAGGGGTCAGGGCACTGGCCCTGGGTGGGATTTGTCAGGTCGTATGCACAGCCTGGCCCCACTGTGGGCTGCAGCCCCTGGATTTTCATGTTCCCAAGTTGAGGTAAGAAGGGGGAGCCCCAGACTTAGGCATAGGCATAGGTCTCTCGGCACCCTCGGAAAGTTGGGGAAATTGATTAAAAAGAGTCCATATGTGGATGATTCTAGCAACACAGGCCTTCCCTGGATCCTAATCCAGTTGCCAAGGGCACAGGCTGAAGGGTCTTGGTCCTGTGGGGCAGGGCGGTAGGTGCCTGGCAGTGGCGGCAGGCGGGGTGGCTGTGGCGGCCCGCATGCCTTTGAACGCCAGGCCTGGACAATAGGACGGAAACAGCCTTTGCTCGTGGCCTCAGGAAAGATCGAGCCCAAGGGGGCAGGGCTGGGACCCAGGCCCCCACAAATGCTCCCTTCGCCAGTCTCAAACACTCACTTTTTCCTTCCTTTTACCTCCACTGAAGCAGAATCCCAAAGTCTGTGAAAACCCAACAAGTTATTCAGGTCTGCGCCGTCCGAGCGGGCTCAGTTTAACAGCTCCGGGTTTTCGTTTATCTTGCGTAATTAGAGGCAAACATTTGTCCCACCGGGGGTCCCACTTAGGCTGATGAATTTGATTTCTTTTTTCATTAATGGGCCGTGTTTATCATACTTCTAATTATTTCAATTTTAAACACTATTCGTTCTTGTGAGGAGGCGGGAGTCGAGGCGGGAGGCTCCTCCCCGGAGTATTATTTTCATTAATGACGGCGAGCGACTCTGTCCTCTCCCTTGGCTAAGGTGAGAGGTGGGCTTGGAAAGAGGTTGGGTGGTGGGGCCCCTGAAGCCGATGACTCTGCTCCCTGTCTGGTGGTTCCCCAGGCTAGGCCTTGCGGCTTGTCTGAAGTTTATCTCCTTCACCCTTTGCTGCCGACTGCTTCACCCCCTCCCAAGCTGTGCTCAAACCCTTTGCGGTTCTTCCCTGGAAAACTTTCTCTGATCCCAGCCTGGCCTGGCCTGGGCAGACGCTCGGGCAGCGCTGTCCTGGCCCCCAGCTACTAACACCTAGAGGAAAAAACAGAAAAGGCTGAGGTGGCCAAGGGGCACTTGGCCGTGGGGAAAAGGACGCACCAGACTCCAAAATGGGGGGTAAGGGTAGGGAACTGGAACACTAAATTCCCGGGAAAAGCACACCAGGCAGGAAAATAAAGGAGACGTGAAAGAGGGGGGAGGGAACCCCCAAAGCCATATAATTCTCAATTGCTTTGGTATTTAATTTCATCGTCCCATAAATGAGGAAATATCAGTTCCCATACTAAATTTTTATCCCTGACTGATAAATATGACGGGAAATTTTCGTTGGGTCCTCGTAAAAGGGAACGGTTTCGATCAAACTGGTGGGGAAAGACTAATGCAGATAATACAAACAGAGTGGCCATAAAGTCTCGCCCGTTTCCCGCGGGATGGGCGGTGGGACAAATGGCTCCCTGGATTGACTGCTGCCCGGACTGTCCCAAGTCTGGGGCCTAAACAGCCTAACCTTGCCCTGGATAACCCCCATGCTGAGGCCACGGTGACCCTGCAAATGAAAACACAAAACCATTTCAAATCTCCCCTGGCCGGTCATGCAAGCAAATCATACACTACATTTTTCCTTCCAGTTTTCCGGAGGTTCAGGAACCCCTGCGTCTTCTCTCTCCACCCCTGGATGGGGAAATTCGGAGGATTTCTTTCTGTGGTCTTCTAGCCGGAGCGGGCTTGGGCCTCCCTAGAAGCGGTCTAGCCTCCTCACTCCTCCACGCCAGGGCGCTGGACTACAGTCCTTTCCCCGCCAACCTCCAGCCCTTCGGAAAGTCTGAACCCCAGGCTCTGTCCAGGGAAAAATGTGGGGCGACCGGAAAGACAAGTTGTTCTCCAGATTCCGTTTCCTGAGGAAGGGGTGGAGAGTTTAGTTCGCTTTGGAAGAAGGCGATGGAAAAACGGAAATAACTATTTGAAAAATATGGTTCCCCTTATTTCTTCCTTTTATTTAAAAAGAACCACAAAAATAGACTGGTCTGTCTTCTTTCAAACATGCTCCCAGCCCATGCGCTCTGTAAAGGACGCCTCTCTGGGTCGGGTTTTGTTGTGTCTTGTGTGCTGGTTCCCGTGTCATACGTGACTTCTCCAAACTGACCGAGGCTCCGCAGGTTCCCTCTTTCTTTCCCGGAATATTCCCTGTTTTAGTGGGGGCAAGGTCAAGCGGAAAGCGAGGGCCGCCAGGGCCTGAAGTAAAGTAGCAGAACCGGCTCCAAGGCCAAAGCCTTGTGGGCCCCTGAGATGGTGACCCAGGAGCCGCCCACCCTGCCAGGCCCAGGCCGCAGCTCTCGGGTCGGGGATCGGGTGCCTCTGGTCTCTGGCTTCCTCTTTCTCCTACGCCGCGTCCATTCGGAACCTCCTTTTCCGAGCAGCCATGAAGTGACCATGACCCCCTCCCTGGCCCACCCTAGAGGCTGGAGATTCCCCGTCAACCCCCACAGGGAACTTGCAACTCCACCAACCTCCAGCGCCGCGGCCCCCAAGCTTCCAGCCCCGAGGGCCAAGTCCGAAGAAAAGAGGAGGCAGGAGAGCAGAAACTTTAGTCCTGTTTGGGATTCCTTAACTTTTTTTCCCCTTTCTCTGCTCATCAGATCCCCCCACTCCCCCCACAAAAAAAACCTCACCCCACTCCCATCCCCAAGGGAAGAAGCGGGAGCCGGGGCCGGGGAGGTGAAAAGGGGAGATGAAGAGTGGGGAGAAGTACCTGATTCGTGTCTCGACCTTTTAATTTGAATTTGACTGTTTTGAGCCCCTGGTAGCCTCGCTCTCTCCCTCTCTCCCGCATTTTCCCCCTCTCCGCCCCCTTCTCCCCAGGAGTTACAGGCTGGTTACTGGATAAACAAACCCCACTCTTTCCAGGACCCTCACCCCCATCCCCCTCCACCCCCCTACCGCCCCTGCAGCCCGGGGGGCGCTTCCTTTGTTCGCCGGGAAGGGCTCCGGTGCCCCTACCCCGAGGCAGCTGCTAGGTGGCGCTGTTACTCCACTCTGCGCGCTCCGCCTGCCGACAACTTGACCCCGCTGACGTCACGGCCGTCTGAATCATCAAGGCCATTTTCAAATCCCATTGGTCTAGCCGTCACATGGTGAGAACCGAATGCGCGGATAATTATGGAGCTGATATTTCCCCCCTCCCCTTCTTTTTCCTCCCTCCCCTCCAACCGCGCCCCCCCTCCCGGATGGGGGAAAAAAAAGATGTCAGCTCCTCCGCTGTAGTATTGCTCCTTAAAAACCCCTCTCTCTGAAAATGACATGCCCTCGCAATGTAACTCCGAACTCGTACGCGGAGCCCTTGGCTGCGCCCGGCGGAGGAGAGCGCTATAGCCGGAGCGCAGGCATGTATATGCAGTCTGGGAGTGACTTCAACTGCGGGGTGATGAGGGGCTGCGGGCTCGCGCCCTCGCTCTCCAAGAGGGACGAGGGCGGCAGTCCCAGCCTCACCCTCAACACCTATCCGTCCTACCTCTCGCAGCTGGACTCCTGGGGCGACCCCAAAGCCGCCTATCGCCTGGAACAACCTGTTGGCAGGCCGCTGTCCTCCTGCTCCTACCCACCTAGTGTCAAGGAGGAGAATGTCTGCTGCATGTACAGCGCAGAGAAGCGGGCGAAAAGTGGCCCCGAGGCAGCTCTCTACTCCCACCCCCTGCCGGAGTCCTGCCTTGGGGAGCACGAAGTACCCGTGCCCAGCTACTACCGCGCCAGCCCGAGCTACTCCGCGCTGGACAAGACGCCCCACTGTTCCGGGGCCAACGACTTCGAAGCCCCTTTCGAGCAGCGGGCCAGTCTCAACCCGCGCGCCGAACATCTGGAATCGCCTCAGCTGGGCGGCAAAGTGAGTTTCCCTGAGACCCCCAAGTCCGACAACCAGACCCCTAGCCCCAGTGAGATCAAGACGGAGCAGAGCCTGGCGGGCCCTAAAGGCAGCCCCTCGGAAAGCGAAAAGGAGAGGGCTAAAACTGCCGACTGCAGCCCAGACACCTCGGATAACGAAGCGAAAGGTAAGGCCGCCTGGGCCGCGGGCGCTACTGGGACGTTCCGGCACTTGGTCTTCGCGGCCGGGGGAGGCGGGCAGGGGAGAGGGTTGGGCCCAGGAGGCCCCAGACCATTTCGGGAATGCGACCCTGGCTTGCGGCTAGTGTCTGCTGAGCTCCAGGCTGATGGCGCGTCACTTAGCTGGGGAAGGTAAGCGGCGACGTGGAGGTGTCTGCCCGGCCCCGGCCATGGGTGCTAAGGCGGGGGCGGTGCGCACCGCGGGCAGCCTGCAGGCGCAGTGTGCTGCCCCGGACGGGTGGCTGCTCCCAGGCGCGTGCTGGCTGTGGTATGCTTTCTCAATGCTGGTGTTCTGGGGAGCTGATGTCCCCCAGCTCAGGTCAGGGGCTTGCAAAAAGCCTAAAATGGCGATCTTGGGCCAGGGACTAGGGAAGCTGGGGAGATGGGGGGGGGTTCTCTTTACTGCGTTTTCCCAGTTGAAAATTGTTTCCTGCGAAACGCGATTTGTTGTTTGTGGGTCTGATCTGTGCGTGCGGTTTGGGCTCCTGCGGCTTTTGGCTCGGCCGGGGGTCTTGGACAGCGAGGCTGGGGCCGGAAGAGGTGGAGGTGAAGGGCTGCCGGCCACGGCCCTCCCTCCTCCAGATGCCTGGCTTGGATGGCGTTGGAACAGGGCATTTGGAATGTTGTAAGTTTTCTGTTTCCTCTTTTAATTTTTTCTTTTCCATTTTTTCTAGTTAAATTATCTTTTTTCATTGGTTTCCAAAAGCAGCTTACAAATGAGTGGTTGGGAAATTTCTGTGTGCGTGGCAAGAGGTTTTCTCCTGAAAGGGAATGTGGCTTTGGTTGGATTTCACTGTAATTTGGGTTAAGAGAAAGCCCAGCCAGAGTTCAAGCTCAGAGTTCAAGATTCATTTCTGCTGTAGGAGCTGGAGGCCTTGAGGATCTTTCTCTGATACTTGGGGAAAGAATGTGGAGGAAACGGGAGCAGGGGAGGGAAGCTGAGGGGAACGACTTTTCCTGAAAAGTTGTAGCAAAGAGCCTCAGAAAAAGGCCCAACCAACGGGGAAGAATAAACCTGCTCCCCACAACACCGGCTAATGGTGACAGAATATAAGGGGCTCATTGGGTATAGAGGCAGATGAAATATTGAGAGTGGAGCAGGCTAGGGGCGGCCTGGATCTCCTGGTGCTTTGTATATGGACGCGACGCACACGCATGCCTACGGGCGACCTGTGCCACACTCACACACATCCGTATTG
The DNA here is from genome assembly GCF_043159975.1 of Macaca nemestrina. NCBI lineage: Eukaryota > Metazoa > Chordata > Mammalia > Primates > Cercopithecidae > Macaca > Macaca nemestrina. Next base: position 79,441,280 of record NC_092134.1, on the reverse strand, counting down.
CATGCTTCTTGCACACTCACACATGCACGGGCACTCTTTTGGCGGGCAAGGGCACAGCCTCATCCTCTTGGGTCTGCAGAGGTGGCCTTGGCAAATCATCCCCATAGAGACACTGACTGGAAGATGAGCACTGGTGTGTTCATGAGGGGGAGAGTGAGGCGCCTACAGCCTGGAAGCCTTTACTGTGGCACGTGTGCAGTGTGAAGGTTTAATCTTATACCCTCTCTACTGACCCTGAGCTTGGTTAGGGAGAGATTTGAGGCAGGAAAAGCTGCATTCTAGCCCCACCAAAAGCAAAGTCAAGGTTAACAAGTTCACCTCTTAACTCGACCTGCACCCATTCCCATAGGCTCTCCTTTTTCTCTAGCTGTCCCCACAGCAACCTAATCCCTCCCACCCCAAGGAATCCCTCTTACCCTGTACCCTGTCTGTGTCCTTCTTTCCCCTCCTCCTATTTTGATGTCTCCACCAGTCCAGAGGCAAGAGAGCTTTTGGCTAAACTTCCCCATTTATAATTTATCTTGTCCCCCCGCCCCACCAAACCTAACAACCTCAGTAAGAAAATAAACAGGACATGGTTACATGTGGAGAGCCTGTAAACAATCTGGCAAGAGGCTGCAGGTGCAGACACAGGAGAGAAAATTCGAAACATTCAGATTTTTTAGACTGCAGCCTCAAGTTTGCCTTTTTTGTGTGTTTTCTGGTTCCTCTTAGGCCCCCGCCCCACCCCACCCCCATCAAGATAAGATCCAGGAATCTGGCAGTCTGATTTGGAATAGGGAGGAGAGAAAGCTCAGAGCCATCAGCAGAGTCCTTTGCTGGGTGTCCTCTCAGGTCTTTGGACTCTGTGTTTTGCCCTTAAAAAGATGGCCAGGTTCCCTTCTGCTGCTTGAGAAGCAGGGCTGGTCCATTTCCGCAAAAATGTGTGTCAGGGAGAGAGGCTGTCAATAAGATCATGGGAAATGCACAGCATTCTATAGTATCTCCTTACATAAATAGACACATGTACATATCTGTGTGTGTGTACTTACATGTATAGGTGTGTGTATCTCTACAGGTATACATGTGTACTTGCAGGCATATACATCTACGTATGCACAGACTGGGCAGGGGGTTTCTAGGAGGCTGCATTTCCTCAGGATATGTCTCTCCCTTGAGCTTAGGTCCTTTGACCAGGAAAGTTGTTTGAGGACCCTTTAGGATACCCCAGCTCTGTTGTCCCTGACCTCTGCTGCTCTCACAAGCTCCCCTGCCTCAGCTACACATACCTGGGGGAAATGATTAAGAGAGGAAGCGATGGCAATGGGAGACCTAAGGGAGCAGAGTCACTTTGTGGCAGCTCAGGTTGGGGTAAGAGCTGGGAGTCCAGTGCAGGGACCACTGCAATGGCCTCTGGCCACAGATCCTAGAACAAAGTCCCTCCACCAAGTTGAAACAGGTCAAAGCTCTCTGGGAATTTCTCTGGGCTGTGGGTGGACTCTGCTCTGGTCTGGGGCCTGGAAAATGCTTTTCCTTCTGGTTGGATTTTTCCAGAGCTGGAATGGAACAGAGAGAAGGGGGGACCTGGCAAGATGTAGGGAATCTGCCAGGGTCAGCCAGCTGGGGGAAAGCGAGGGTACTCAGGATCTTTTAGATTAAGGTGGACTTGGGTAATTTAAATTTAATAAACGCTTGGAGGCAAGAACTTCCTCCCTTTATCTCCCTAAGTCTAAGCCCCAAAGAAATTGTAAGAACCCTGAACCTAAGAGGAGCCCACTGGCCAGGCCCCTAGGGCAAGAGCAGCTCCCCTATGCTCCCTCAGCCACCCCACAGCAGGCTGGCAAAGGCTGCAGCGCTGAGAGGGTTTTCGACTTCGAGGGATACTTATGCAAATAATGTTATTTTTAACAGAGGAGATAAAGGCAGAAAACACCACAGGAAATTGGCTGACAGCAAAGAGCGGAAGGAAGAAGAGGTGCCCCTATACTAAACACCAGACGCTGGAATTGGAGAAAGAATTTCTGTTCAATATGTATTTGACGCGAGAGCGCCGCCTGGAGATTAGCAAGACCATTAACCTTACAGACAGACAAGTCAAAATCTGGTTTCAAAATCGCAGAATGAAACTCAAGAAAATGAACCGAGAGAATCGGATCCGGGAACTGACCTCCAATTTTAATTTCACCTGAGCGCGAGGCCTCTCCTCCTCCCTTCCCCCGCCTTCCTTTCCCCGCCCCTCCTCCCTTTGTGCCTGGTGATACATTTTTTTTCCCTCCCTGAGTATAAATGCAACGCGCCTGCAAAAAAGGCAAAGACCTCAGACTCTCCTTCCAAGAGACCTATGGTTCGTGCTGCGAAGATGCTTCCACTTAAAGCATGAGAAATGGGGTGCTGGGGTGTGGGGTGTGGTGTGTGCCCTCATAGATGGGGGTGGGAGTGTGGCTGGTGTGTGTGTCAAACCCTCACTCACCCACGCACTCACACATAGCATTCTGTTCTCCATGCAAAGTTAAGATCGAATCCACCCGCTTGTAGGGGAAAAAGAGGAAAAAATTAACCAGAGAGGGTCTGTAATCTCGCAGAGCACAGGCAGAATCGTTCCTTCCTTGCTGCATTTCCTCCTTAGACTAATAGATGTTTTGGAAAGTTCGGCTAGTGTTCATGTGTTTGTTGTAGCACCCAGAGCCTCCACCAAACCCTCTCCGTGTCTTTACCTCCCAGTCGCTCTAAGAATCTGCTTGAAGTCTCGTATTTGTACTGCTTTCTGCTTTTCTCTCACCCCTCCCAGCACCCCCACATCCCCCATCTATTAACATCTCAGAAATTTCATCCAGAGGAACAAAAAAATTAAAAATAGAACATAGCAAAGCAAAAACAGAATGCCCCCCCCAATATTGCCCTGTTCCTGTCTGGGAGTTGTGTTATTTAAAGATGTTCTGTATGTTGTATCTTTTGCATGTAGCTTCCTTAATGGAGAAAAAAATCCTAATAAATTTCCAGAATCATAATCCTCAAACGGATGGTTTTTTGGTTTTAGTGATTTTTAGCGACACCCCCTCCCCCGAAGAGGCTGAGTGTGTGGATGTGTGTGTTTTGTGTTTGACTCATCTCCTAGAGCCTTTCTAGAACGTCTCTTGGCGGGTTTAATGTAAGTGAGAGACCATAACGTTGATTTAAATATTATCCAGGTGACCACAATAAGTCAAGGTCATAAAACAGTAATGTCAGGATGGTCTTGGTGCGCGCGAGAGGTGGATTTTATGATCTGCAAATATAATGTGGTGCTGCAGTAAAAGATGCATTTAAAGGTGACTGGAGGAGGGAAAGAGGCAGAGAGCAAACTGCAATCTTGAGGAGCAGACGGATCTGATTGCCTGGGGTGCTGGGCTGGGCGCACCCCACTGCTGCTGGGGGTCACCCAAAGAGCCCCCCACCCATCCAAGGAAAGGAATAAACTTAACCGCTGGAGGGGCATGAGGAGCTCAGCCCCCCCAACCTCAACAGCAGCTAACAGAAACGCCAAGAGCAGCAGGAGGAGGCAGCGACAAGGTAAGAGAAGCGGTTTCTTGTTCTTTTCTTGGCGGTGGAGTGGGGACGAGCGGTGTCCCCAGGTGCCCGGCATCCAGCGGACAGAGCCTGGAGGAAGGTGTTTAGGGCATCTGTGCTTGCCGAGAATCCAGGCTTTCCTTGTGGCCGCTGGCAGCGGAGGGCAGCGACTGGGAGCTCCCTCTCCTCCCCTCCCCGGCTCATTGCCGTGGGAGTTCCACGGTTAAAGGGATAAATTGATGGTTTTTGGCTTCTTTATGTTTTCGGGCACTCTGGGTCTCCTCGAGGTCGACGCTCTGGTCTAGGTGTTGCTCAGTCTGGTCGTCTGTTGGTGGGGGAGGGGGAGTACAGCGGGTTGAAGCTTGAAGCTTAGGTTTTCCTGCTTTTCGCTGGTTTGGGTGTGAGCCTCGTCCAGCCTCTTGTTCCCTGTGCTCCCTGGCTGTAGGGTTTTGCCAGACAAGTGGCCTGGTTGGAAGTGGCTCCAGAGCACAGGGCTATGATTCAGCCACCCACATTCGCTGAGAAGCCTAAACCGAGCTGAGAGGGAGAGGATCAGAAGGAGTCTAGGAGAAAAGAGCAGGAGAGCCAGATGGACAAGAGAGGGGACCCAGCTCCAGAGTGGAAGGAAGATCCAGCTTCCCCCAGGGCCAGGGACACATGCAAGGGAATAGCTCCACTGCGGTGCTGGGGGTGGGGCTGGGATTTGGCGGCCAGCGGTCCCATTTCACTAGATTTTTCCTGAGCGATTTGCTTAGACCAGAAACTAATGAAGGCAGTCAGACTCCCTACCCACCCAGCAACCCAAAGTCTACTCTCTAGTCCTTAGGGAGGTTGTGGGGGCGGAAAGGGGGACGGGGCTGAATTTCTTCCTTCCCCAACCCCCTTCCCTTCTCCTCCGGATAGATGCAAAGCTGAATCTCCCGCCCTGCTCGCTCAGCTGATCTGTGGCTTAGGTAGTTTCATGTTGTTGGGATTGAGTTTTGAACTCGGCAACAAGAAACTGCCTGAGTTACATCAGTCGGTTTTCGTCGAGGGCCCCAACCCACCTCTCCCACTCCTACCTTCCCAGTGGGACTGCCCCCCTGCCCCCTCCCAGATAGGGCAAAGTGGGTGCAGACCAAGGAGGGCAAGCTGTGAGTGGGGTTGCAGAACAAGTCTGGAGAACCCTGCTTTATGCCGTCCTCTCCTCAACCTGTCCCAATCCCTGTGACTAAGGGAGAGGAGTTTTTCCTGCAGCTATGTCTCCTGGGCCCAGCTGATGGAGACAGACAGAGGGTCCAGCCAATTCCAAGGAAATTCAGGAGTTTGAGTAAGAGGTGGCCTGGCGGGCGAGCTCAGTTGGGCAGCAGGGTGGGGCAGAATCATTAGCAGAGAGAGGAGACAAAAAGAGAAGAGGGTCTCCGGAATGGTTAGCCTCTCCCACCTACCACCTCCAGTTGACTGGGGCTCGAGAATCCCCTTAGAAAAGTAGGGTACCTGGAGGTTCCAAGAGTTGGGGAACTCTTGAGTGCCAGCCCAGCCATTTCCCCTTCCCCTTCTATAGCTCCATCTCCAGGGGAAGGACATGTTTGGGGTGTTGGTAGGTTAGAGAAAAGCCATCAAGTCCAAGTAGAACCCCTCACACACGCACACGCAACTGGAAAACATCAGGGCAAAAACCTGACTCTGGTCTCTGTTTGGTCATCTGTGGCCCGTAGGCCTCGGTCTCTGTGACTGTAACTGTCAGGCTGTCTTTGCACTATGTGGAAACGTAAGGGTGAACAGAGGCTGCCCGTGACCACCATTGCTATGTTGGTGGAAAGGTTGTTGGCTGATGCCAGGGGGAGGAGGGGAAGAGAATGGGGTAGAGGAAAATCTGAGCCCTGTGAAACTTTGCAAAGGTTCCTCTAGTCCTTTCCCCCTCTGGTTCTTCGATTCTGCCCCCGGTTGCTACAGAGAAAGTTCTCAAAAGAGATTTCTTTGCCTGCCTGCTGGCGGAGTGGGGTGGGGGGATAAATGGGGGAGGGGTTAAGGAGACTGAGGAGATACACCCCTGTTCTCAGAGATACTGGGGAATAGAAGCCAAAAGAAGGTCAGGTTCTTGGTTCTCTTACTGTGAAATTATTATGATTATTAAAATATTATAAACTTCTAAACAGGGAAACAACATTATGTCCCCCTAACAAAATATATACAGAGTTCTATATTCTCACAGTCATCTGCTGGGAGGGATATATGTGACCTTGTATGAGTGTAGGCTCTGTGTCTGTCTGTTTCCCCTAGGCTCTCTTAAATACCCTGCATGTATTTATACACGCACACATTTATTTTCCCCTCTCTCTTATGCAAACATATTTATTTTGACTGCTAAGGAAGCTGGAGGAGAAAATGAGAATAGAGTTTCTTGTCTCTCTAGCTGAATTGTTGGTCTGTCTATCCCCCATCCCTTTGTGGGGGAAAAAATTTCTTCTCTTGGAGAGAAGTATTCAAACCTCTCTATGGCTCCCAGGGAAATGGGGAAGTTTCCAGAGAGGCAGGCCAGCTGGTGGGAGGCAGGCAAGGGATTCCCCTAGTTTGGGGGCTCCTAGCAGCCTTTGAGTCTTCAGGCTGCCCCAGGCACACAGTCAGTTGGGGTAAAGGGTATCCCAGGCAGGGACTGGGTGCTCAGGAGTATTTGGCTTAGAGATAGAGTCTCTGATGGGCCGAAATTCACCAATGAACGACTTCTGTGATTTGGGTCTCTGTGCCCCCATTTCCGTTTCAGAGCTGTTGAGCTTATGTGTGGGAGGTCATAGAGCCAGGGGTTGAGGTGTCTCCTCCCCAAATCCAGAGAAATGGAGCGAGGTCTCATAGGGCCAAGGTGAGGGCCAGTCTGGTGGTCAGAGTCCATCCCCGGCCGTAGGCCGTGGATCATGGCTAAGGCGATGGTAATTATTTATTCGCTTCGCTGGAAGGGAGTCTTCAGAAGGAACAGCGTGAAGAGAAGAGAAAAAAATTACCTCTCTCATCTGCGGATATTAAGATGGATTTTTATTTCTTAAAGGACCCTCCCCGCCGAGAGCGCATAAGCGTAAACTTAATATATGCTCCGCAGCCCAACTCCAGAAATCGCAATAAAAGTTAAAACCTCCCCTACTGGTTTTTTTTAATTATGATATGGGAAAGAGGAGCAGGATTTATAGAGCTGAACTCTCAGTGTGTGAGTGTTTGAGACTTGCGAGAGGAGGAAAAGGCAAGAGCTCGCCAAGGCGAGCCTTGGTCTCTGAGATGTCTCGTCTGCTGCTGAGGCTCCGGCTCAGCCTGACAGATCCGCTGTGGCCTCTCTGGGACCTCGCCCCGGCCCGCTGTGGCCTCTCTGGGACCTCGCCCCGGCCCACGGCCTGGCTTCGGCTCGGAGATGCAGCCCTTCCCGAAAACAGGTGAAGAAGGCGGCGGCAGCGGGGACTGGGGGCTGCGGGCGGCAACGCCAGGGCTCAGGGCTTTGTGTGGGTCGCGCAGGGGGCGAGGTTCGAAGTCCTGGGCCGGGCCGCAGCCCGAGTGTGGCCCGGACGGCTGCGTGGCCAGGAGGGGTGTCCAGGCAGGGCGCAAGAGCACCGGCAAGGTGGATTGTGTATGGACTTTGGCCGCAGACAGAGCAGAGCCGGCTCCCGGGCTGTGGCCGGCGGCGAGGCGGGCAACCGGATGTTGAGTCTGTAGAAAGGACCTTGAGGTCCGCTGGGTGTTTGGGCTGCCGTGGGGGCGGCGGCCCAGAGTGTGGAGCACGCGGCGCACCGGGCGCGGCGGTCGGCGTGGGCGAGGCAGCAGGCCCTGCACACCTCTGCAGCTGCCGGGCCGAGTCCGGGACGTCTGAACTGAGGCCGACCAATGGTCACAGCATGAAAAATAAATGCAATGGACGGTCTTTCTTTCTTTTCTTTTCCACGTAAGAGGTCCTTTCTTTTTTCTCTCTTTCGGAGATACCTGGATTTGGTCCAGAGCAGGTTGCTCGCGGGAGGGCCCCGCGAGCGGCAGCGCGCGAGGGAGGGAGAGAGAGGGAGGGCGAGAAGGAGGGAGGGAGGGAAGGAGGGCGGGCGGCGGCGGCCGTGGTGGCCGGGGCTTCCCTCCCCAGGCGGGAGGCGGCTGTCCTGCATCTATGGCCGTGGGGAGCGGAGGAGCAGGTAACGAAGGCGCTTCCGAAGCGGGATTGGACCAAACCAGAGGGACCGAGTCTTCTCGGTCTCTCTGCCTGAGGCCCTGGAGGGAGAGAAGGTAGGGAGATCGGCGCCCGCCGGGCCTGGCAAAGAGGCCTCGGGAAATGTTGAACCTGTATGTGATCTCAGGCTCACACTCATGTTGTGGGTCTGTCTGCCTCAGGAGATGCGGTTTGCCTTTCTGTCTGAGACGCCCCAAACCCTGAGCTCTCCTTCCCAAGGCTGGAAAAAAAAATCGGGAAAAACGGCGGAATTTGCACTTTCATTCATTGGGTTCTCTGCAACTCAGCGGGGCTGGTTAAGGCGCCCCCAAGTTGGAAGGGCGCTTTGCTTCTGTTTCCTGGATGCAGAGTCCTCTGACTCCCTCTGCCACGGGCTGAGTTTCCGGCTCCAGGTTCGCGTGTCGCCCTGAGGTTTGAGGCCAGACAGCTCGCAGTCGGGCAAGGAGGGCGGGGGAGAGACGAGCGGCTCTGGCCCCTTAATTGTACTTCGGACCCGTATTGTCTCTCCTTTCGCCACCTCTGCTTCCTCAGTCTGGGCTCCAAAGTCACTGCAAATTTCCTTGCGACACATACATCACACAAAAGATCAGGTAACAAGGCGCTCAGGGCCATTGGGGCTCCGAGCAGGGCAGGGAGCGGCTCTAGCTCTGGGGCGGCTCCCCCTCCAGCCACTCCCAGGCTGGAAAACCAGACCATGTTGGGGGAGCCGGAAATAGCCCCGTTTGCTGCGGAGCGGCAGGGCGGGGGCGCCGGCGGGAATGCAGGCCCGGCAGGCCGTGGCGTTGAGAGGGCCACGTTCACAGGCCCTGAGGATTTCACTCCTGCTGGGCTTGGGGACCTGACTCCTGGCGTGTAGGGATCCCAGATACCCACCTGGGGTGGGGGCAGGACGCGGGTCTCCTCGCGGCAGGCCAAGAGAACTCAGTTTCTGCTTCCAGCGCAGGCCTTAGCTAGGAGGAGTTGTGTGTGGGTGTGTTTTTCTCAACAAAGAGGGATCAGGAGAGAGAAGGGGGGAAAGTAGAGGGGAACCGGGGAGGGGGCGGGGAGGGGGAGAGGGCAGTGGAGAGGTGAAATGAGCCCATTTCAGGGGGAGAAGGAAAATGAAAGCAAATGGAGTACGGCCTTCTCCGCGCAGGGCGGGTGCTGACGAGCCGGGAGCGGGCTCCCTGCCTGCGGCAGCCGGGATGGCCCGCTGGGGGCACGGGAGAAAGCCTGTTTTAAATTTAATCCGAACTTGACGGTGTGGATTGAACCGGAGGGAATTTAAATCACTAAAAGGAAGGCGCGGGGCAGGGGGAGGGGACGACTCTAACCTGTCTATCTTTCTGCCTGTCCTTCCCACGGTGCTAGTTTGGTTATGGCCGCAGCTGCCCAGGTTTCAGGTGATGGAATAAAGGTGCCCCTCCCCCTCAGGGGTCTCTCCTGTGCCCAGTGAAGTCTTTAGAGGGTAGGAAGGAACTGTAAGAACAGAGCGAATGCACAGCTGCGAGCTAAAGCTGGGGTTTCCCCCTCCCCAATGAGAACTCCCAGTGGCCTCCAGTCCCTGGGTTTGCCTCAATGGTGCTGAGGAAAATTGAAGGGAGTGTGTGGGTGAGGGGGAGTCTGGAGTATGGCAGAAGATTCAGAAGGAGTAACTGAACCCCAGGAAGACAGACCTTCCTTCTTGGTGCCCCCATATCCTTTGTGCCCCACCCCCCGCACCTACAAACCTGGATTTGAGGGAAATCTGCAGGTCCGCTTCAAAGCCCTGGTTTGTCACCCACCCCCCTCCAAATGTGGAGAATGGGGGCTACAGGCCACATGCAGTTGTGGACCTGCGGAACGTCCGCCCAGTGGACTCCGGGACTCCCAGCCTCTTCTAGCCCCCCTCCCCAAGGCCGCCTCTCTTCGAAAGGCGCAGGGAAAATGAGGCATTGGCTGGGAAGGGGCTGTGGGCGAGGCCTGCTTCCTGATCCGCAGTCGTGCCTGCCTCTGAGTGGGAAGAGTTCGGAGTTCATACTCCCGGGAAAAAAAACAAAATAAAATAAAGGAAAGCGACAGTCTCCTTGGTTTCACAGGGGATTTCACAGCAGCAGGGATCCCGCCACTGATCCTCACTGCCCGCTGCTGCCGCCTCCGCAGAGTGGGCAGGCAGGGTGCGCAGGCAGCTCAAGAGTTGAAAAGAAGGCGGTGTTCAAAGGGGGTAGGAGAGAAGGGGGCGTCTCTTTACCGCCCCGATGTCTATTTGAGGAACTTTCCTAAATAGCAGAGGCCCATAGGGGAGGCTCCTTAGGGACTCTTTCCTCCAGGAAAGCTGAGGCTGAGGCAGCTGGCCTTGTCGCCAGGAGAAGACGCAAAGGAGGAGCAGGCGTGAAACCTCTTTCCTCTTCTGTTTCTTCGCTCCTTGACTAGAGCAGGGCTCAGCCCCCAGTCGCCTGAGCGGCTGTCTGGGCCAATATGGGGTTCTATATCCCGGAGGCCTAGTGTACCCACCCGAGCAAGTCTCCTGGGAGGGGCAGGAGAGGAGGCCTCTTCCGCCTTTGTGTCCAGACAGAAGTGGCTGCCGCGCCCGGAGCCGGTCCCGCGGCAAAGGCCCGGCAAGCCTGCAGGCTGCACAATGCCACGGCTGCTCCGCCAGCTCGCCCCTGCCCCGTCCTGCCTGCGTACGGCCGCCCTTCCTCCGCCTCCCTCTCTGCACGCCTGTCTTTCCCGGCTCTCCTATCTCTTTTCGTCTTGCCTTCCTTCTTTAATTCTCCCCCTTTTTTCTCTTTATTCTAATGCTCCGTTTCCTTCTTTCCTCTCTTGGGCCTGGCTCCGTGTTTCAGTTGGTCTGTCCCAGGCTGTCTCGCGTTCAGTCTCTCAGACTCTGTCCCCTGATGTCCTCTTGGTCGCAGTCTGGCCCCGGGCCCCGCTGAGGGCTAAACGTCTCTGCTCATCGCTGCCAGCAGCCGCCCAACAGCCGGGCGGGGTCCTCAGCCACCCTGGGCTGGGGGAGGTGCTGGCTGCACTGGGGATTTGGAGAAAGCCTCCGCAGGGGTACTGGAACCTCCTGTCTTTTCCTTGAACTAGTGAGGGAGATTTTTTGATTGACAGCTAACCCAACTCCATCAAGGCCAAAGAGATATTCTGTTTCTTCTTGTAAGTTGGGTTTCCCAGCTGAGTCCAGCTCAAGGGAGGGGAAGACAGTGGCGCCAAGGAGCTGAACCCCCAAGTAGCCTCTCCCCAACCAAACACATCCTTCATCCTCCCCCATGCGTTGAAATCCCAGCTTCGTTAAACCGCCCCGCTAGACCGAAAAGGAAAAGGAAAGAACGGGAGAGGGGGAGGAGCAGAGACTTGGGAGTGGGCCTATGGAGCTGGGGTCGGTGCTGCCAGCTGCAGCTGTCTCCCCCCAACTTTCCTCCCCCGCAACACACATACTATACACACTCTCCCCAGCCCTTCTCCACCCCACAGGAGAAAGATCCACAGAGATGCAGGAGAAAACTAGCCCCCGCCCCCACCCCTGGCATTTGGTCCCCTCCTGGGGACAGGAGAGGGAAAGAAGGGCAGGCGTGGCTGGGTCTGGGAAGACTCCTACCCTGCTGCCTCCAGAGCCTGCATCTCAGCCTCAGCTCCTGCCTATTTTCCCTGGCCACAGACTGGGACTCTTCCTTTCTGACCCTGAAATTGCACCCCTCCTTCAAATTCACTCTACCCTGCCTCAGTGCACCATATCTCTCGAGGCATCACCTGTCCCTTCCCCCCGCCCCCAGCCAACCTCCATGCCCCCTCTTCTTCACCCACGCTGATAATTTCCTACTTGACTAAAGCCCCCCTTTACTACACCACCATGGGACAGTCTGATGGAAAGCAGAGGGCTGGGCACAAACCCTCAATTGAAGGAGGAGGTAGCAACCAACTTATTGGGGGGAGGAATCCAAGTTGTCTGATGTTCCTTTACAATCACACTGCCCCCTCTGGAATTCCTGCATCCGACCCCAAAGAAATTGCTTTCTCCCGTCCCTCCGTTGCTTTTTTCCCGTTCCAAAAACAGCCTACAATTTTATTTAATGAAAGACACATTTATGAACAATCAAATGATCCTCATAAAAATTTTATTGAAGGACGTAAAAACAAGCTACTTGCCCACGACCGAGGTCGCTCTCTTGCCTTGCCCGCTCTCACCCTGGCTTTCTGCAGACAGAGCCCGGGAGTGACTTCTTTTTTAGGGGGTGGGGGTGGGGGAAGTGTCGCAGAGATGGAGCTGGGGGCAAAGGAGGGTGAGCAGGAAGATGGGATGGGGACGCCCCACTTAAGTTGTGTGGATCTCTCCTACACTTCTTCAAGCTGGCAAAGAAAGATAAATATAGACAATAAATTTAAAATAAAGGCGCCTGTATATCTGTGCCAAAGCAAAAAGAAGACTTCTGAGGCTGCTGATAAAGGTGTATGAGATCCTGAGGTTCTACCCCTCCCACCCAGGGAGCACCTTTCCCAGGCTTCCCCAACCCAGATTTGGGGGGCTGAGTTGGCCAGTGGCAGAAGAACGCTCCCCTTCCCTCCTTCCTTCCCTGTATCTCATCTTCCCCAGTCCCCTCCCACCCTCCCTCCCTCACCGCTGCTGCTGCTGCTCCTGAAAGAAATACATACATACACACTATTTAAAAACGCATTTTTAAAAGCCACGTTCTGAACTGACAATCGCTGATCTCGGCTCGCGCAGAGACTGCGGGAGCGTCGGGGCCGACAGAGACGGATTACGTCAAGAAATAGTTCCTCCACCTACCTCGGTCGGCCTCCCCGCCCCTGCGGGGCTCCCGCGCCCAGCTCGGCCCTTGGGGTCCGAGAACCCTGGCTTCGGGGACTGGCATTTTCACCCCATTAAAAAATCCTCATGGTTGGGGGGAGGCCATCTGCTTATGGGTGGACATGGGCACAGGGGCTTCTCAGATGAGCTAGGAGCCGTCCTGAGCGGGTGACCGGTGCCTTGGGTCCAGAGTTCCGGACCCCCAGGAAATCGCAGGTCGCGGGGAGCAGCAGAGGGAAGGGGGTGGGAGAGGGGGGAAAAAAGCAAGGAAAAAAAAGCCCCTGCGCATTGATCCGCGCCGTATTTTTGGGTAAATACGATCACGTGGGGGCCGGGGAGCCAATGAGCTGCGGGGAAAAGGCTGGAAAAATAATTACCTGCCTTGATTGTTCTGTGAGCAGATAAAAAGTACATATACAGTTCATACAATAATCTTATGTATGTAAAACCCCGTTACGATGTCGGCGACGGGGCCCATCAGTAACTATTACGTGGACTCGCTCATCTCTCACGACAATGAAGACCTCCTAGCGTCCAGGTTTCCGGCCACGGGGGCTCACCCCGCCGCCGCCAGACCCAGCGGTTTGGTGCCGGACTGTAGCGATTTTCCGTCCTGTAGCTTCGCGCCCAAGCCGGCCGTATTCAGCACGTCGTGGGCGCCCGTGCCCTCGCAGTCGTCCGTGGTATATCACCCGTACGGCCCCCAGCCCCACCTCGGCGCCGACACGCGCTACATGCGGACTTGGCTCGAGCCGCTGTCCGGCGCCGTCTCTTTCCCCAGCTTCCCGGCCGGGGGCCGTCACTACGCCCTCAAGCCGGACGCCTACCCCGGGCGCCGCGCGGACTGCGGCCCGGGCGACGGCCGCAGCTATCCGGACTACATGTACGGTTCGCCCGGGGAGCTGCGCGACCGCGCCCCGCAGACACTGCCCTCGCCCGAGGCGGACGCGCTCGCCGGCAGCAAGCACAAAGAGGAGAAGGCCGACCTGGACCCCAGTAAGTTGGGAGCAATTTTCCTTTACAACCGGCGCGGGAGGGGAGGGGAGGACGGGCGGGGGCAGCCTGATTACAGCCCTCCCGAACCGTGCAGGGAGCTCGGGAGAGGGGCGAGGGGGCGAGGACTCAATAAAAGCGAATTACCTTGGGGAGCTTTCAGGGGCAGGAGGTCTGAGAAGGGGGCCCAGGGAGACAGGTTGGGAGAGAGCCGAGGGGAGCTCCTCTCTCAGGAGATGGCTTTGATGAGAGACCCCTGCCCCCTCCTCCCAGCCCAGGCTTTTTGGCTCAGTCACCACTTTCGAAGAAATGCAGACAGGGCCAGGGGATGGGGCTGGGGGCGAGGTTCAGTTTATGATTTGAGGTGGGATGGGGAAGAGGTGAGGAGGACACTGGGGGCACAGAGGAGATACCCCCAGCGAGAAGAATTACCCCTGCTTCCCAGTCAGCGTGGAGGTCCTCACCCCACTAGAGATTCATAAAACAGAAGGTCCATGGACTTCTCCCCCAGAAGCACTGGGTGAGGGGTCTGAGATATTCCGAAGCCTGGAAACTTGGAGAGATCAGGACTTTCAAAGAGAAGTGGGGACAAAAGTGGGGTCTGAGTCTCCTTAAACTTGAGAACCCTCTTCTGAGGGTCTTGGAGGTTAAGGGTTGAGAATGGGGATCAGGGATGAGGAGTGGGCATTACCCCAGATTAGAGAATTCTACACACACACATACACACACACACTCCAATCAGGGAGACAGGCACCTTCTGAGGATTGCACAGGAGGGCTAGGGTGGGGGGCAGGTGGGAGCTGCAGGGCCAGAAAAAGGGGAAAGAAGGAGAAACAGCAGGGGAGGGGGTGCAGCCCCCTGGGTGTGAGGAAGTGTCTGGGGGAGTCCTAGGAGGGGGCTGCAGGAAATCTTTTCCTCCAGCCCCATAAGGGGCCAGGGCCTAATTATACCCCTCTGAAGGCTTCCCTCCCTGCCCTCAGCTACTCCCATAAACCTGAAATTGGAGGCTTGGCTCCTGCAGAGCCTGTCCTAGGGCTGGCAGGAGGGGGGCACTGGAGGCCAAACAGGAAAACTAAGATATAGGGGAGCTTGTCCCCAAGGCCAGCAGCTCTCTGGGGAGAGGAGAAAGACTTTTCCCGTTTCAGCATCACCCTGAGAATTCGCCTCAGCAGGGTTGAACTCCAAGCGGGAGGAGGGTGCTGCAGAGGGAGGTGAGGGGTTTAGGGACTATCAGGGTCAGGAAGCAGAACTGCTAAAATTTCAGGACTTGGTCGTGGGCTGGGAGGATGGGAGGGGGCAGAGGAGGAGGGAAGTGGGGAGGAGAGAGACCTTGCTATAAAAATAAAAAACAAGAGAGAGAAGCGTTTATGGGCCTATGAAACGGTTGGGAATTTGGACTTTTTATGAGGATATTCTCAAATTACTACTCTTGAAGCTGAGGACCAGACTGGAGGGGCTTTGATAGCTTTGGATTTCCTACAGTTTTAGGTGCTGGAAACTGAAAAGGGGGAAGCTGGGGAGGGGACAGAATGCAAAACGAGGAAGGAGGAAAATTCCTAAAGCAAAATGTGTCCAAATTCAGGTTCAGTTATTGCATTTGGGGAGCCTGGCTGTGTCTGGGGGTAGAGTAGCAGAAGTCCTGGGCTAGAAAGGGGCTCCACTGACCCCTGCTTGTGTTTGGCCCTCCAGGCAACCCCGTGGCCAACTGGATTCACGCCCGCTCCACGAGGAAGAAGCGCTGCCCCTACACCAAGTACCAGACGCTGGAACTGGAGAAGGAGTTTCTCTTCAATATGTATTTAACCAGGGACCGTCGGTATGAGGTGGCCAGGGTTCTCAATCTCACCGAGCGGCAAGTCAAAATCTGGTTTCAGAACCGAAGGATGAAGATGAAAAAGATGAATAAAGAGAAAACCGACAAGGAGCAGTCCTAAACACTGCCCAGCCTGCTGCCTCAGCACAGCCAAGGGAAAAACAAAAACCCCACAAAATACCCCAACACAGGCCGGGGAGAGACAAAAAAGAAAAGGAAAGAGCAAGATAGAGAAAAGCCAATCAGCTTAAAAAGAAAAAAAAGGAAGGGGAAAAGAAAACTCTTGCGATTTGGGAGGGTTCAGTGTTGAGATATTGGTGTTTTAGAGTTAGTTCTACCCAGCGAGGAGGAGGCGGGGAGAGAAACTGCGTTCTCTTTCCCCAGCGCAAGCGAAATAAATGACACACACAAATGTGATTTTTTTCTCCTTTCTTCAGAGAAGCCAGTACTTGAATTGCTATATTTCTATTTTTTCCCCCTGTATCGTATTTGGTCCAGGCCATCCCTCCCCGGGCCTGGGGCGCTCTGCGTGCAGATTTTGTACAACAACAAAAAAAAAGACACACACACATACATCATAATGATTCTCAGCCCAGGAGCTGAGGGGCGAGGGCTGGGGACCATGCCGCGGGCTGGGTCGGGCCGTGCAGGCCGGCGCCTTGGGCTGTACATAGCAGTGTTTCTTCTCATCCCCAGCGTTCGTCCCCAGCGTCCGTCCTGTAACGTGCTCCTGTTTGTTATGGTAGAACAGCCCTGTGTTAATATATCGAAGTCACTTAAAAAACCAGAAACTCAACTGTATCCAGTTCTCGTTATTTCTCCTCCCTATGGTTCCCAGTCTGCTGTTGTGGAGGAGGCAAGTGCTCAGGTCGTCTAGCGGAGGCTGCAGCCAGAGAATGGGCTCCTTCTACCTTGGAAGGGCAAATGCCTGCTGCTTCTCTCCAGTCGGGGAGGGGTGGGGGGGCTCGGGGGGCGGGGTGGAGGCTGCTGAGGCCCAGGCCCAGCTTGTGCTTGCCCCGGCTGGCTGCCTACAAGTTTCCTGGTGGCTAGATGGAGTGCGGCGGAGAGGCACGGCATGAATGGCTTTCCTTGGCTGTAATTAATTGTAATAATTTATGAGTACAAGAGATCGGAGGGAAGAGATAGGTGAAGATGAAAGTTGGGTGCTGGGTGAGGGCCCAGGCTGGATTCTTGCCTGGCTGCATTGGTGCTTTGGTACTTGCAGGGATGGCTGGGAAAAAAGGCTGGGAGGGGGTGTGCGACTAGTAGGAAGGCCAGGCAGGCCTCAGAGAGCAGGACAGGCACTGGGGACTGCAGTGGGAGAGAAGAAAAACAGAGAGTGAGAGAGAAGAGACGGGACATGGAAGGAGAGAGGAAAGAAAAGGAAGAAAGGAAAAAAGGAAGGAAGGAGAAAGATGGCAAAGCCAATACAATCAGAATTAGATGGTTTCTACTTCTCAATGCAGTCTCAGCTCCTTTCTCTCTTTCTCCTAGTTCTTTTCTTCCCAATCTCTGTCTCCCCTACTCTGTTATTTAGTTTGAATGTTTGTCTAGGGGTGACTGGGTCATGCTGTGCAGCTGCAGCATTTCTGGGGGATGGTGTGCCCAAGGCCCAAGGAAGCTGGCCAGAGGTTAGTCAGGAGTGGGTGCTCCCTGGTGGCTGTGGGATCCCAAGCGCAAAGATGTGGGGATGTGTGTGTAACAGCCCAGTGGGGCTGATCGACTGTACTGCACCCCAGAGCGCCTTCCTAGAACCAGCAGTTTTAATCTGCTAATCAGAAGCAGACACAAGCTGCGGGTATGCCTCGGCCCAGCGCCCCCTTTCTCGGAAATCCCCCAATCTGGAAACTATTAAAATCAGGCTGTTTGAAATATAGTCCTTTAATATCTCAAGCTGCCCATTCTGCCAAAGGTGCAGGATATCGCTCTGAATATTTGGGGGATACCTCCGTGAAAAAATAATTAGAGACCCCAGCCCATGTGCTGCTCCCCGTAGCACCACCTTACAGGATGGTGAGACACTTGTAGGGACCAGCCCCTTCCCCATCATTTGAATCTCCTACTCTCTCCTTCTATTTAAAAACTCCAATTTCGGTGACTGGAGGAAGGTAGGAAGGGGTGAAAATTTTGTTTCGATAATAGTGGGGGGCAATCAAGTCGCAACAAGGGACTTCGCAGTCGCTGAAGCACCAGCTCCTCTTTCAAGCTTAAGAGACCGCCTGCCCAATTCCAGAAGCATTGTTTTCTTGGTCCATTTGAAAGGTGCTTTGCCTATAGTTTTTCTCCTTCTTCACACCTCTCTTTGGCCATTTTGCTGTTCTGGAACTCTGACTCCTGTTCCCCACCCAGTGGAGGCCAAGACACCCCTCTCTCCCCTGGTCGGGAGCGCCGGGATGCGGGCTTCTCTTCCAGACCGAGAGCGGCGTTTCCGGGCTTCCACCCCGCCCCTGCTCCCAGGCTCTGTCGCCTCCCCTCAGCGTCCATCAGCGCGGCCTGCTTCCTGCAGCCGGCCTGAGCGGCCTTACTGCGGGCAGGAAGGAGGGCCGCGGGCTTGGAGGACCCTGAGGAAATCATGGGATGCAGAGCAGGCCCACCCGGCCCGGCCCACTGTTCAATCCCAGCCCAGCCTGCAGGTCAGGATTGGAAACATTTTTTATTCGCTATCATTTACGAATTAAAACAACAACACAACTTGCATCTGGGGAAAGAAATGAAAGCTGGGGGTAGAGAGGGGCTAGCAAACGCCCTCTTCCCCTAATCTTTCCCTCCCACCTCTCCTCTGCTCCTTTGTCAGAATCACAAAACCCTAAAGGTTGTTCCACTTGGGAAGGCAGCGGATAGGTACATTTCCGCAGCCCCGAAATGCCACTTTTATGGCGCTGTTTGTCTCCCTGTTCTGGGTTTTGAATGGGGCCGAACAAAACAGCAGCGCGGAGCTGGCTAGACGTCTGGGCTTAATTGTTTTATGGTTTAAATAAGGTGGACACTCTTT
The DNA here is from genome assembly GCF_043159975.1 of Macaca nemestrina. Classification (NCBI taxonomy): domain Eukaryota; kingdom Metazoa; phylum Chordata; class Mammalia; order Primates; family Cercopithecidae; genus Macaca; species Macaca nemestrina. The sequence goes on along the minus strand of NC_092134.1, from coordinate 79,423,018 downwards.
CCTTTGAAATCGGATTATAGGAATGTTTTGTCTATGGCCCACGGAGAACAGGACCTCACTGGCTGAGAGGGAGAGGTGGAGAGCGCGCGCGCGAGAGGGATGGGCTACAAACCAGGGGTCAAACAGCCTGGAGAAGTCAGAGTCCCACCCCAAAGTCCTGCAGGAGGCGGTGGAATAGTCGGTGCGGGGCCAGCATCAGGGTAAGAGGAGCGAGGACTTTAGGGTGCGCGCCGCGGGCAGGCGGTCGTGGGAGCCTCGGAGCGTGCATCCGCGTTCGCGGAGATGTTCCAAGCCCAGAAATGCGCCTGAATGGGGGTAGATCGCGGTAGTTGCTTTGCTTAGAGTCTCTTAATTGGAGAAGGGAGGGTAACAAAAAGAGAAAACAGTGTGGAACCTTTCACAAGGTTTTATTTCAAGAACTTAGAAAACAAAAGAACAGCAGTCCTGGGGCAACTCCCTTCCCGGGAATCTCTCTCCTGCGCACCCATCTGGAGATTCCTTCCTCCCACTTCCCACCTTTGGGGCAAGCCTGGGACCTCTGTTAGCTTTTTCCCAGTCGGACTGCATTGGAGCAAATGGACGCGAGGTGGCGCTGTTGCTCAATGATAGAGGCGGCCGTGCCCCGGGCCGCCCTGGCCGCACTGACATTTGAGGCCCGGCCCGCAGCCGCTGCGAGAAGGCCCCGCGCCTCGGCCGGCCCGGCCCCACTGACTCTGAGCAAATCAATCCTCTCACCTGCGAGGTGTAAATAATTCGCGAGTGGCAGCGGGAGATGGGCCCTCGCTCTGGCAGCAGACTTAGAAGGCTCAGGAGGGCAGGCATCAAAAATAATCGCTTTGTGGAGGAGATAAGTGCAAAGCAGGCAGCGAGTAATTAACACAAAAAGGCAGAATGACCCGGACAAACGAACATAAATCCGTGGTACCTATGAGGGCGGTGCAGGCCTCGGGGAGAGGGACAGAGACGGCCTCGGCGAGGATGGCTGCTTTCGGTTCCTTTATTTCCAGGCTCGGGGAGCGAAATAAACCAGATAACGTGTAAAAGAAAGCAAACAAACAAATGAAAGAATGGCGGGGACCCCTAAAAGGGGAAACCAAGTCCGGCCAGGGGTTGCGGGACTGGTGGCTCTCCGGGCAGGCGGCGGTGGCGGCACACTCGGGACAGTCGCATTCCAAGACACAAAGGCCCGGAAGAATAGCTCTCTGGCAGGGTTTTCGCTGGACCATAAAATGTCGAAATATCCCCCCCCCCTCCTAAATGATAAGGCGCAGGCCCCAGAGCGGATCCAGCCCTCTGGGCCTCCTTTTTCCAGGCTGCGAAGAGAAAGTATTTATGACAGTCTCCAGTGACCCAGATGCTGGGAGCCCAGAGTCCACTCTTCATCGCAGCACCCGAAGAGCAGGCTCAGAAAAGGCAGGACTGGAACCAAAGCTGAAGGGAGCTGTGGTAGGGGTAGAGACGCCCTGTCCTGACTCCCACTGTTCTGGACCCTAGGGAGGCCTGCAGCCCTGGCACAGCCCTCTTCTGACCCTTCCCTCCTCTGCTCCAATGCCAGAGTTCCGGGTGTCTAAGAGTTTGGGCAGCTCCTGATATGGGGGTGGGATTCCCCGAATGCAGGGGATCCTGGAAGGAGCTCTTGCAGCCTGCACCAGTGAATCTCCTTTGGGAATTTGACAGAGAGTGGCCATTTCCCCAGCAATTAGTTAGATAATAGAGGGACTGGGTTGAGTTGGGGGGAGGTGTTCATTCTCTCTAAACCATCCTGCCCTGAACCGCCATTCCTTTTTCCATCTCCAGAGCTGGGCTCCGGATGAGGAAGGAAAAGATCTGGTTGCCTAACCACCTCCTTCCTCATCCAACCCTGAAACCCCCAGGATGTGGAAGAAAAACAGGTAGCATTTTGTTTTCATAATGCAAAGACCTAAAGATTCATCTGTGTTTGTCAGGCATGTGTGCATGTGTGCCTGGGTGTGCACATGTGCGTACAGTGTCTATGAGGTGGCAAGGATGCTTCCAGGCATGTGTGTGCTAGTTTACACTGAGCATGGACTTGATGTGTCTCAGGGTGAGAAGCAGCACGTACAGTGCGTGTGTGTCCTGAGTGTGCTCCAGGATTTCCTGGGTGTAACAGCCTCACACACTAGTGAGGGAGAGGACTGGAAAAATAATTCTTATTCATCTTTTTCATTTGTATGCACACAACACGCATGTATTCTCACTTTCTCCCTTTTTCTCTCTATCTGTGTTAAGCCCAAATCACTGTACACACTTATGGCCAGAGAAGGGTGCTGATGGACTGAGGTTCTTTAATCCATTAGAATTAACTTAAATGTATTCAGTCTTGGGGTTGGGGGAACCCTCCAGAGAAAGTGTGGATAAATATTTAAAGAGTGTCTGTTGACAGTTTCCATCCACATCCTGGCCTGGGCAGCCTGCCTGGGGACGAGGGGGCTGCAGTGAAGCCAGGGGCCCCACCAGGCTGAGCTGGCATTTCCTCTGGCATGGGGGTATGTGGGGACAAGTAAGAGGCCTGCTCCAGTCCCCTTCAACTCAGATGCAAATAGTCTCCTAAGAAGAAATGTCCTGAATCAGCCCAACTAGAAGCCAGGGACACCCAGCTGCCCTTTCCTTTTAGTCTCCATAAGCAGCTTTGCTCTCAGAGCCCCTAGCCAAGCTTGTGGTCATTGCCTGGGTTTCCTGCTCCATGCAGGGGCTGGTGTCTGAAAGGGCAGTGTGGCCCTGACTGGGTATATGGAGTTTTCCCCAGCCCCACCGCCTCTGACCCTCTCCTCTACCCATAGCAGGTAGCAAGAGAGTCTCCGGGATGGAAGGAAGAAGACAGAACAGATTTTGACCCTGGGGAGGGGCCAGGGGATGGAGGGTCTGATGCCCGAAGTATTTAGGGGTATGGTGTGCTTGTTCCTTCTGAAAGTCTCCAGACTTAGGGACCCCCTAGGGAGCCCATCTTTTGGGTTAGGGGCCCTGCTCTGGCTTGCAGGTATTCATCCCCTTGGAGGTCTTATACCTGTTGAGGTAACCTGGGTTGACCTGATGGCTCAGGTGTCTCTCTCTCTCTGAGAAGAAGGAAAAGAGAAGCGAGGTTGGGGGCGAGAGGCACCTTCACATCTAAATTCGTACCCTGGAAAAGCTGGCCCCAGCCATTAGCTGGGGCTGGCTCACCAGCCCCCTACACACACCACACACCCCCATCCCTCCCCCTCTCCTCCCCTCCCCTTCCTCCAGGTCCCCCCAGCCCCGTACCCCTCAACCCCCACCATCTCTCTCTCTCTCTCTCTCTCTCTCTCTCTCTCTCTCTCTCTCGCCTGTCTTCATGTCGTGGATTGATGAACGCGAATCGCGTGTAAGCGCCGCCACCGCCGGGAGTCTGAGGAATTCGCCTGGGCTGTTAAAGGAAAGAGCTAAGTGAGAGAGCGCGAGCTCTACCTACCGACAGTGAGGAGCGCCGTCGCCGCCGCCGCCCGCTCGCTGCCCGCCGCCGCCGCCCGCGCCCCAGCCCCGGGAGCTCTGCTGAGCCGGCCGAGCTCAGCACCGAGGCGCCCCCCAACCTGCCCAGCCCCCAGCCCACCAGCCCAGCCCAGTCCCGGGGAGCCAGCCGGCCTGGGGTTTGGTCCCGGGGGGAGGGGGAGTTTCGGGGGTACCGGGCGGAGTAGTCGCGAGCCAGAGGGGAGGGGGCCGCGGGTTTTCATGTACCCAGCATGAGCTCCTACTTCGTCAACCCCCTGTTCTCCAAATACAAAGGCGGCGAGTCCCTGGAACCGGCCTATTACGACTGCCGGTTCCCTCAGAGCGTGGGCAGGAGCCATGCGCTGGTGTACGGGCCCGGCGGCTCGGCGCCCGGCTTCCAGCACGCTTCGCACCACGTCCAAGACTTCTTCCACCACGGCACCTCCGGCATCTCCAACTCAGGCTATCAGCAGAACCCGTGCTCGCTTAGCTGCCACGGAGACGCCTCCAAATTCTATGGCTACGAGGCGCTCCCCAGACAGTCCCTTTATGGGGCTCAGCAAGAGGCGAGCGTGGTGCAATATCCCGACTGTAAATCCTCCGCCAACACTAACAGTAGCGAAGGACAAGGCCACTTAAATCAAAACTCGTCTCCCAGCCTCATGTTTCCATGGATGAGACCCCACGGTGAGAAGCCTTTTCTCTTTCCCCCTTGGTCTCCCGCGCTCCGGGGTTTTCCCCCCCTCCCTCGCCTCCTTTTTGTCTGCCCTCGCTTTTTCTCCTGGCTTTGGGGTCTCTCCCGCCACACCCCCGTGCCTGGGTGGGTTTCTCGAGGTTGGGAAGGCTCCGCTGGGGCGGGGCAGGGAGGGGGTGCCTAGAACATTTAGGGGATTGGGGTGAAGGTGGGGGAAAGCTGGTGTGTGGCTACAAAGGGTTAAAAATCGTTTTCTCCATCTCTGTCTGTCTGTCTGTCTTTCTCTGACTCTCCCACTCCCCGTCTCTAAAGTCAAAGTTGGGGAGGTGGCTGGGAATGGTACCCTGAGTACCCTGAGATTGTCAGCCTTTGGAACGAACCAGTTTCTCCAGAGGCAGGGAGCCTGGAGTCCAGGACAGTGGCCAGGCTGTCTTGGGGCAAAGGGAGACCCCTGTTTCTCTGCCCTAGCCAGAGAGTGGTGAGACTCAAAGGACAGGCTCTCTGGCTCTCTAGGGCACCCACAGCCTCCTCTCAGAGAAACAGCCTGAGGGCCACTACCCCAACTTTTCTGTACTTCCCCCAGTTGGGAGAAGACAGGGGAGCCCGACAGTAGGGGGAAAAAAGAATGCTCAAAAGGAGAGGGGCCATGGAGATTAGGGGTCCCTGAGCTCCAGAAAACCCTAGCCAGCCCCCCAATCAAGGACTTATGGGGTCTCCCTGAGACCTTCAGAGTAGCTCAGGTCATGAGCCCCTCCAAGGGTGGCCCCTCATGGCCCAATTTCGAAGTACAGGGGGAAGCTATAAAGCGACAAGTTCCGGGGGGATGGCCCATGATTTATTTGCTGGTCTCCAGTTAGCAATCAGGCGGAGCAGTGATACATTCCAGCAGATCAATTATTTTTCGTATTGGAAAAGCATTAGGCAGAGAGAGAAAAGCAGAGGGCAGTGGGCAGAGCCCCTCTTCTTTACCCACAGCTTTTTTTCCTTTCTTTTGGAAGCACTCCGTCCCCAGCCTTGCTCACTAAATGCCATGCTGCACTTGTAAACAAAGCTGCAAAGGCCACTTCCTAGAATTACAGGCCTAGTGGGGGGGATTCTACAGGTCTCCCCCAGCCCCTGAAAGGCCCCAGTTTCCAAACAGACCCCAGTCCCCACCCCCACCCCACCTCCCAAGGTGAAGCCAAACCAAAACAATCCCCCAACTTTCCTGCCCTTGTCTGCCTTCTGCTCTAGCCTTTTCCATAGAGGGGAGGAGAACTGAGAACAGGACATCAGAGAGGGGAGTTTAGAGGAGGAAGAGTGGCGAGGGAAAACCGAGCCCCCACCCAAATGTAACCAGACTGGGGTTTTCTTCTGTCCAGCTCCGGGGAGGCGCAGTGGACGGCAAACTTACAGCCGGTATCAGACCTTGGAACTAGAAAAGGAGTTTCTCTTTAATCCTTATTTGACACGAAAGCGTCGGATTGAAGTCTCTCATGCCCTGGGACTGACCGAGAGACAAGTGAAGATCTGGTTCCAGAACCGAAGGATGAAGTGGAAAAAGGAGAACAACAAGGATAAACTGCCGGGAGCCCGAGATGAGGAGAAGGTGGAGGAAGAAGGAAATGAGGAAGAGGAGAAAGAAGAGGAGGAAAAGGAAGAAAATAAGGACTAAGCAAAAAAGAGAGGCCCCCCCCCTTTAGCAACTCCCTTGAAGTTTCGTTTTATGGTAGCAGATAAATTGAGAAGTTTACGACTGTCATTTGCTTTTATAGAGAATAGAATGACACTCACAACTCTAACTACCTGTCAGATACTTGCAGCTCTGGTTTTATTACCTTTGGACTTCCCCCTTCTTTATTTGTTTGGGGGCTGGAGGGGGGAGACCGAGACACAGCAAAAAGTTCGGACTCTCTGTCTCACTCCTTGCCCCCCACACACTTGTCCCTGCCCCCACCCTTCTGAGTCGTTCCTGGATTTTAAGGTCTGAGACCTGGCCTCCGTGCTCCTGGGTCTGTCTCTTGCCACACTCCCACCTCCCTGCTTCTCTGGTATTTATTTTAGAGGGGAGCCCCCTTGAAACGCAGAAGAGAACTTGTGGTTTTGTTTTTATGCTAAGGCTAGTGTACTAGATGTACTTTTTTAAAAAAGGAAAGGACAGAAAAAAATGAAGAAAGGAAAGGAAGGAAAGGAAGACAAATGTAAAGAAATAAGGAAAAAAGCAAGGAATATCCCCTCCCCCTCCCCAGGGCCCTGCTTAGAAAAACCCCCTTGACTTTCTCTAGGAACCTGATGGAAACCTGAAGGAGGTGTGGGTCTCTCCCCTCCCCACATTTCCAGAAGGGTAGATAGGAGCCTGCAGTGGCCTCTAAAATCCTACCTAACCATCCCATGGTCACTCAGGCCCATGTCTTCCTCTCCTTCGCTGTTTGATTTCTGTTCTGTTGGGCCCGGCTTCCTCTGAGCTACATTAGTGTTAGTGCTCAGAAATCACCATAATCATGAAAATAATAATAATAATAATAATAATAATAATAATAATAATAAATCTTTAACGTACTACCTAAAGGGAACCTGCAATAATCTTGAAAAAGAAAAAGAGAAAAATTTTAAAATCCTGCTATAGGAGAAAAAAAGAGAAAAAAATAAAAACCAAAAAAAGAAAGAAAGAAACCTCCAGCGTATTTTATCACTACCTATAGGAAGAAATCCTGCTTTGAGAGTATTCGTAATGCGGTTTTGTTGTCGTTTGTTGCTGCTTATTTCACTAAGAAAACCCAACAACTGAGACTGCCTAGCCCGCCGGTCCTGTGCGCTTTTATTGTGCTTCTAACCCCAGTAGAGTAGAACTAAATTGCACTGAATGTATAGTTAACTCTGTCTTGAATTCTCTGTTTATGCAACGTGCTCGAAAGAAAAAAAAACGTTAAAAATATATCTATAATAATAATTTTTTGTCATTTGTCTTTATGTCCAGCTATGAATGTAGATTTTGTGTCCTGACAGCCCTGTTCCTTGTCCAAGTACTTTGTATTGTATACGTGAGTCATAATAAAAAAGAAAAAAAGAAAAATAATAGAAGCTGGAATGACTTGCTTTTTCTCCATAGCTCTTCCCCGTTCTCTACCGTCTCCCTCCTTATCCCCCTGTCTGGCTCTCTGGAAATGGTCTCCTTCACTGCTCTGGCTTTGGGGTTGAGAAACTCATATGGAGAGAAGCCTGGGAATTGAGAAAGCATGCTGGCCTGGGAGGGAAGGTGAAAGGGGTGAGGGATTGAGAAGAGGAAGAGGAACAGTCCATCGGTTGAGAGAAGAAGGAGTCTATAGGTATGCCCTTGGGGGAATCTTGGCTCCAAACAAAGTGGGTTTCCAGATGCCAGGATCCCAATGGGAAGAAAGATTTCCTCACTCATCCACCCTCCTCCTCCTCAGCCCTGGGCTGGGCCCAAACAAAGAATCTGCCCTATGCAACTATGACTTTTTCTTCCAGGGTCTGGGGCTGAGAATGTGATAGTGGGGTTCCTTCTGATCTCCACATGCCCCTTGTGGTCAGCCCTTAGCACCCAGCACCCAGCACTAGAATAGTGAACCAGGTGGGAATGTGTGAGGCTCAAGGCAACTGGCTGGCCTATCTGCAGGGCTTGCCTGAAGATGCCTGAAGATGGGAGATGCTAAGAATGGAGGATGAGGAAGCTTAAGCCTGAAGGAGAGGAGAAAGGAAGGGGAAAGTAAGTGAGTTTGTAGGTGACAAGCCTGAGCCCACATCCTGAAATTCAAATTCAATCCTCTGTACAGGAGGATTGTCATCACTGTCATTCAGCCTGCTTGTGTGCACTCCAACTTCTGTTCAGGCTGTTTAAAGTCCACTCCCTGCTTCACCTTGACAATTGGGCAGGTTATTCATCCCCCATAGTGTGGGCCATTTGCCTGGAGGATGGGCCTGCTGAGTGGACAGCCTGCCACCCCAGCCACAGCGGGGTACGAGGGAATCTTTACTGGTATCTTCATTCCCCAAAATGAAGAATTGAAGGCTCAGGGACCCAGAGGGTAGAAGGGTCTCTCACTTCTCTCTGGAGAGTCCTAGACTTAAAAATTCTGTTTATGCCAATAAGATTCTGGTCAAATAATCCCAAATTCCAGAGATACAAGTCTTCTGACTCAGTCAGGAGAGGGGAAAAGGGAGGGGAGGGATCTTCTGGTCTTAAAAACCAGACCCCCAAAGGCTGAAATATTTTTGAGGCCAGATTTTCTTTCTTTCCTCTTCTCTTCTCTTCTCCATCCTCCTCTTCCTCCTCCTCCTCCTCCTTCTTCTTCTTCTGCTTCTGCTTCTGCTTCTTCTTCTCCCACCACTCTCTCTCTCTCTCTCTCTCTCTCTCTCTCTCTCTCTCTCTCTCCCCACCCCTCCTCCCTACCCCTCATCTATCTAGCTCCTGGTCAATGATTTTCCCAGACCTAGGCCCAGGCCAACTCTTGTTTTGTGTAATTTCACCCGGGTCCCAGTCACTGGCCCCCACGCAAATCTGGCCTGCAAATCTGGCCTGAGTACAGAATTGAGTCGGACTTCCTTCACAGGGGACTCCTGCAGCCCGAGAAAGGCTGTGAATTGGAAGCACACGCTGTAGGCAGCTGGGACAGCTTTGAATAGGAGCTCCGAGAAATCTACCCTAACCCGGGGTCCCTGCTGTGAGCAGCGGCACCAGCCAGGTAACCCTGTTCTCAGTGGGAAACACCGGCTACCCACCAGGGAGGCCAGAAAAGAGAGCATTTCGCTCCGACCTCGGGCCTTCCCACAGGCGTGTCCTCCATACTCCGAGGGACGGCCGAGGTTCCGTTTCGTTTTTAAACGTGGAATTATGATTGCTGTTAATAAAAATATCCGGCCCAGTAGCCTAGTGGGATGAACCCAGCATTAAATGGCTCCGAAGGGCCTTGCCACCTTTTCCCCACACGAAATGTCCCATTCATCCCTTGTCCTGCTCAGCAATGTCCGTGGCCCCAAGCCCGGCGCGTCGGAGGGCGGGGTGCGTCTGGCGCCCGGCTTTACTCGAGATGCCAGGCATGGGGAGGGCTAAGCCGAGGAAGCCCCAGCCACCGCCTCATGAAGTACCCTCTCCCCTACCCTTCCTGCCCACAGCCTCTGTCTTCTCGTTTGTAAAGAAAAGGAGGTAAAAACCCGTTTTATGGGGGAACATAATTGTGAGCGGGATGCGCTCTCTTTAGAATCGCGTCCTCCCAAATGCTCCCGCCGTCCCATTACCGGAATGAGGACCATTCGGCTGCTGCAGATAGGACTTTCTCTCCCATTCTTTACTTTTTTATTAGCCAATCAAAGTGGCTTCCGAAAGCTATTTGTGATTTGTGAAAAATAGTATCTTTCAGAATGCTGAGTTGAAGCATCTCGCTCATTGCTCCTTGAATTTATTATTCTAATCTCAACCGTAGAGATAGAATAATGCAGCTATTAAGTTGGGGGGCAAATTCGTTTCTCTGCATTAAATTTTTTTTCTTCCCCACTCCCTCATTGTGTAAGCAAAGGAAGGTGCGGACCTGCAAGAGATCTGGGGGTGGGTGAGAGAGGTAGCGAGCGTCCTGAAGGGCTCTTTGAGGGACCCTCGGATAGGCAAGTGGTTTGGTCTCCCCAGTCTTATCTTCCCCAGATAAGATGCCCCAGTGACTGCCTGCTGGCTGGGAAAGTTACCCCGCCCCAATTAGGGAGAACTCAGGACAGGTTGTGCCACAGTCTAGAAGTGAAATTTCCGGTGAGCTGCCCGCAGCGCCGTCCCATTCTCCCTGCTGCCCATTGTGAAAAGCTGGGCCAGCGCTTCCTTGTCGTAATTTTTAACTACCTGTTATAAAATTTATGGGTGGGTTTGTAAAAAGAAACGAGGTCCCTGCATCCGGCCTAGGGAACTGTTTTGCTTACTATGGAGGAAGTTTGGGGAAGGCATGAGGTATCCCCTCTTGGTCCGGGGAGAGGCACCCAGCCATTGAGATTCCCATGCCAGCTTGATGCGGGACCAAGTGGAGAGCTGCTGGCCTTCAAATCTCCAGCCCGTGGGGAGAGTGACCTGGCTGCAACCCCTCCCCCGGCAAATAGTCTCTATGGGGGAATTTATTCTGGATTCACCTTCAAAATTATGGGTCTGGAAAAACAGGCTGCTCGAAATTTTAGCACAGAAGGTGGAATTCAGGGCAGTAAAAGGTTATTTTTTCAGGCCTCAGTAGTACATCCCAGCTGCCCAGACACTGAATCAGAAAATTTTTCTGAGAAAGGTAGGTGGGTGTGGGCAATCTAAAAGGCTTACTGCCTTGCACCCCTCCCCACAAAAAGGAAGTAGAGACCAAGATCTTGGGCTTTAATTTTATTTTTAATTGTAAAAAGATTCCAAGTAAGCCACCATTTGAACTGGGAAGTGAAACTAGGGATGGTCTTGGGGAAAAATGTTTTTCTCTCTAAGAAAGGGACCCCGGGATGAGGGTCGTTTTGAGGGTCCTAGAAGTTGCCCCCAACTCTCACCTCTCCTGCTAAACTGCAGGATTGCCCAGGGTAGGTCTAGTCCCCTAGGTTCTTCAGACCACTCCAGGTCAGGTCTGGTTGGATGGTTGCCAGTGGTCTTAGACTACTTACTATTCCTGTCTAGGGTGGAGTAGGGGTTTTCAGGGGTACCCCATAGAGGGGATGTTGTTCTCTTCCAAAAAAAAAAAAAAAAAAGGAAGGGGTAGGGAGGCACCCTTTCAATCCCTGCAACTCACCAGCCATCACTGCCTCAAGGCCACAAATCTTTGCAAAGCTTTGAATTCCCCCTGATCCAACCTTAATGCCCCCATTTATTAAGGACAATATTTAAAACTCGGCAAGCCAGGAGAAGCAACCGACCCTCCGTGCTTGAAGCTTTCTTTCGTCTGGGCGTCCGCCCTCAGCTCTTTTCGCGCTCGCCTGCAGCAGCCCGGCCCGTGGGGAGTGGGCGGTGGGTGGGGGTAAGGGTGGGGTGGGGGTCCGGGGATGCTCCCTCTACGAGAGAATTGGGTAAACATGGCGACCGCGGCGCCCATTTGCACACGCTACACAAATGCATCGCATTCCCGGTTGTTTGCAGAAAATTTACAGCTGAGTAATAAAAGTTTACGATCGACTCACAAGTTGGATTGGCCACAAGAAGTCATGTGGATTCCATCCATGAACGTGAACTTTTTATTGTGGTTTGTCCGTTCCGAGCGCTCCGCAGAACAGTCCTCCCTGTAAGAGCCTAACCATTGCCAGGGAAACCTGCGCTGGGCGCTCCCTTCATTAGCAGTTTTTTTTTTTAATTAATCTGATTAATAATTATTTTCCCCCCATTTAATTTTTTTTTCTTCCCAGGTGGAGTTGCCGAAGCTGGGGGCAGCTGCGGAGGGTGGGGACGGGAGGGGAGAGACAGAAGTTGGGGGCATCTCTCTCTCCCTTCCCGACCCTCTGGCCCCCAAGGGGCAGGAGGAATGCAGGAGCAGGAGTTGAGCTAGGGAGCTGCAGATGCCTCCGCCCCTCCCCTCTCCCAGGCTCTGTCTCCTGCCCCCTTCTTGCAACTCTCCTTAATTTTGTTTGGCTTTTGGATGATTATAATTATTTTTATTTTTGAATTTATATAAAGTATATGTGTGTGTGTGGAGCTGAGACAGGCTCGGCCGCGGCAAAGAATGAGGGAAGACGAGAAAGAGTGGGAGAGAGAGAGGCAGAGAGAGAGGGAGAGAGGGAGAGTGACAGCAGCGCTCGGTAAGTGTTTCCTTATTGGTTCAAATATGTAACTAATGGTCCGTAGCTGGGTGGCGGTTTCAAGATAAGGACAGCAGCGGCTTGTCTTGGTTAGGGAGTAGAGGAGGATGGCGAGAGGGTGGGCGCGTATGTAGTAATGGGGAGGAAAAGTAGCGGGTGGGAGAGAAATGGGGTTAAACTGGAATACTGGTAACTGGTAGTGGGGCGATTGTGTTGTCCTGATGTCACTGTGTGCCAAGTTGGGGGTGGAGGGGCAAGGGAACAGCACCTGTGGGGCTCAGGCTGGCGGTCTAGGGCGCCAGCTTTTACTGCCCACTGTGTCAGTACCTGCTTATTATAGATCTTCGGGTCTCGGCTAATGGAACTGGGTCGGAGGAGAACTGGAAGCTCAAGCTCCAGGCGGGAGAGAGAACCTAGAGGCTGTACCCATTGCCCCCTAAGCAAAGTCAGCCCCCCAACCCCCAAACAAACTTTCCAGCGTCCCCTGCCTGTCTGGCAGCCTCCTCCCTCCCAGAGAGCGCGACTCCTAGAGCTCACACATGCGCAGTGTGGGCCCAGGGCCGGGCCGCCGAGCAGGAAGCGGGCGCATCTAGGCTGCCGGCGGGGCCTGTTAATTGGCAATTAGGGGGGAGGCTGGTGGCTGGTGCGCGTCAGCCGAGAGGAGAGCGTCTGCCCACCCCCTGCTCCCGCCCCCACTCGGGCGGATGGAAGGGTGGGAGGTCCCCTGCGTTGGGTAGAGGGTGGAGGGTGGGGGTGGGGGAGGCAGTACTCAAAAGCCATCTTGTGCTTGGAGAAAGAGGCCTACCGGCTTTCCCTTCCCGGGTCCGGCGCGCCTCACCCCCAACCGCGGCCATCCCAGCCGGGATGCCCACTGGACCGGGATGCCCGCTCGCCACGCATGGCTGCTCTAGGCTAGGACCTGCCTCGCCTAGGGCAGAGGTGGGAATGGGGAAGGCCCTAAGCTGGGCGGGGACAGGCCCAGTCCTCCTGGCAGGGTCTCCTAGGTGCTGTGGAGGCAGTGAGGATTCCGGGGGCTGCTGGCTTATGGGGTAGGGGCGTCAGCCTGGGGCGGCGGGAGAGTCCTGGGCACTCGGGATCTCTCTAATAATTGGTGCTAATGGCCTGTTGTATAGTCTTAACCCGACGCATATGGTTTCATAACACAGTGGCTTAATTTCTTCCAAATGTACATGGCCCTGAATGTGTTGCAGTTTGATATATGACCCCGGCCCGGGTCTGAGGCTCCAAGGCGGCCCCTATAAGTGTGAATTTCTGTTTATAAAGGGCGACGCACACGCAAACGCCTACACATCCAGGCAGACACACCCAGAGGCGTGGGGGAGCATATTCCAGACGAGGTCCTAGAGAGCCTGAGGGCCAGACTCACCTTCAATCTAAGCCAAGACACCCCCCCACCCCCACCCTCTCCCAGAGGCGCGACTGGGATTCTGCGCCAAGTCCCAGTGGGGGAGGGGATCGCTCCACGATTTCCTGTTTAAACCCTGACCCGTCGCCTGTGGGGGGCCGGGGGAGGGGGAAGAAACCTGTTTTTATCACATTCTTAAAAATACAGTTTGCATTCAGATCAAACCGCTTGGGCCTGAGCTGACGGTGAATTTTATCTCCCCTCCCCCCACAACCGCCTTCCCTTCCTTTTCTGCCCCCCCAAAAATTCCCCTTTCTCAGCCAACATAAAGGCCTCTGAGGTATTCTCCCGGGGAAAGAAATGGCATTTTCTCTCCCCCTCCCCCCCCCCCTCAGTAGGACTTGTGTGTCGGCAGAGGCGTCTGACGAGGGGCTAATTTCGCGTTCCTTGTTTACGATCGAGAAAAACGCTTGGCTCTCCCCAAATGGGCCCAGCCCGCCGCCTGCTCCGGCTGCCGCGCGCTCTCCCGCCGCTCAGGCACGGCCCGGGGGCTGACGCCCCGGAGATCCAGCCTGCGGCAGGCGGGAACTCGAAGTCTGTGGGACCTGAAAAGGGCAAAGGGAGTGCGGTGGGACACTGGAGGGGCCCGAGAGGCCCGAAAAAGGGAGCTTTTCTCCTGGCGTAATGTGGGAATCGCCTACCGGTGAGGCCTCTATTTCTCTCTTTCGCCTGTATTTTGTCTGCCCCCGCCCCTGTGGATGGCTGCTGATGGGGGTGGGGTGGGGGTGGGAACACAAGTGTCCTTTGTCCGTCCCCGAAAGAAAACCTTTTCCAGAGAAGGCCATTCAGGCCAGTGGAGATTCACCTGGAATATTAGAAGGGCCCCCTCCCACCCGAGAGGCGGGCCTGGGCGAGGCTAGGGTGTTTATCTCAATCCTGGAACGACCTGTGTCCACAGTGAGATTTGGGGGTGCTAGAGTTCGAGGTTGGCCGCTTAACAGCACCATCCTGAGGTGTCTTTATATAATATTTTAATTGATTTTCTGTTCCTTCCTGGCTAGAGCCCTGCAGCTCCCCCACCCCCATCCTATGCCCCTCACCCCTAGAACCATCCTCACAAGACAGAGGCAAGGAGAGAAGGCAGAGCAGCAGCGACCGGCCCTCTGTTTTCATTTTCCACCCTGGCCAGGGGATAAACTGGACCCCAGTGGACTCCAACACCAACTCTCTGCTTCCCAGTTACTTTCGATTTTCTTTCCCTTCTCCTTCTTTCTCTCCTTCTCTGGCATTCAAACAGAAGCACAAGAGGATCCACAACTCTCGCCTCCTTGCAGGCCACATTCCCTGCTGACATGGTCCTTACTGCAGGATAGCCCTTCCGTGATTATCTAATAATAGCCAGGGTGGCTGAGAATAGAATCTGGCTCAAGGACTCTGCACACCCCAGGCAGAGACACTGAATCTGTGGGTCAGGGCCTGGCAACATTCCTTGAAGCCTCCGGCTCTGAGCCCACTCTTTGGGCACCCTTAGGCCTGCCTGCTCTCCTTACAAGGGGCTTTGTCAGCCCTGCCATCCGCTGTATTTCACCTGCGGGTTCCTAGCTAAGGAGAAATGGGCAGAGCAAACCCTTTCTCTCCCTGGTCTGACAGTTGTGATCCCGACAGAATGCAACCTTGTTTAGAGAAGGCGACCTTGTTGGGTTGGCTGTTGTGTTCTGAAACCAGGCTTGGGAGTGTTATGTATTTATTATATACAGGCTCAAATGTACAGACTCAGGCTTATGCATGAATATATACAGACTCATATTTCCTTGGTGGTTAATTGTATATTACCATGCCTATATTCGCTCAAACACCATTTTATGTGCATGCAAAATTTTGTTAACCCTCACTAGATGAGAATGAGCTCATGGAGGCACCGGGTGCACTGAGCAGGCCCTCTGTGCATGCTCTGCTGGAAATATGTGTGCACTGGAATCGGAGTATGCAGGTTCCAGTAACCAATGGATGCCATAAAGGCTTTCTCAGACTTTATTGCTTTTGTTGCCTAAGCAGCTGGACTGGGGAAATACTAAATCCCTTCTGCTTTCTCTCCACACCTTCTAGCAAACTCTCCCAACTTACGAAGTATTTTACAAGGGAGACCAGTTGTCTTGAAATTGAGTTCTGCGGGACTCTTTTCACGGGCGTGGTGGGTCTGCAAGCAGTTCTGAGTAGACAGGGACCTGGCACTGGAAGCCTCCCTGGGGCGATGAAGGGATAAGAGTGGTTAATAAGGTGGCCTCTAGACAGTGGTCTCGGGCGGCTGCTGGCCAGGGTGCTTGGAGAAGCTGGTGGAAAAGGCAAACCAGAAGGGGTAGGGATGCAGTGAATATGTTTCTCCCCCTGCTTGCCCCAGCCGGCCACTCACCCCACCCCAGCCCGATTTGCCTGCATCCATGGTGGCGGATTGGGAGTTCTCCAAGGTCCCCCAAATACCCAGATCTGGTTGCTGGATGAACTGCATTTTAATCCTCGTCAATATCTGAGCCAGGGCGAGACCTGGTCAGGGAGAAGGCTGGTCCGAGCAGCATGGGAGAGGACGCTGGGACCGCCGCCTGTGGCCTAGAGCACTGAGTATGGGCTACCAAGGCTGAGAATTAATGGGCCTTCTTTCCCAGCCTTTTTCCCTTCCAGAGACACAAAAAGACAGAGCAGAGGGGAAATATCAATGTCAGTGGAAAATCCCAAAAAAGAAAGCAGGGACCAGAGTGGGGCTGGAGGGGTTTTCCACCACTCTCTAGGTGATCGGGTTCCTCCCAAAACTCTTGTCCAGACAGGCTGCACCAAGAGATGTGCAGGTTTCTTCCACCCTTCACGGAGGGCAGCCTTAGGCTTTCTGGGCCTTGCTTACCCCGGGCACTGGGGTGACATTACCTCAGGATTGTGCCCCTCGCCCAGCCCATGGCCTCTGCCATGGTGCCGCTGCCGCTCCTGTTTATTGTGTCTGTGAGTTGTTTACTTGTTTTGTCTGCTGCCACCCTGCGTCAGAAACCCGCCAAACCAGCGAACTCGCCCAGGAGAACAAAGTACAGTGCTATCCCCGAGCTCCCTCCCCTTTCCAGCAACCCCCTCCTGCCCTTACAAGCTCCTGCATTCTCCCTTTCTGAGGGGAAGAAGCAGAAATAGTCTTAAAACAGGGCAGCTGTTTATAGGGTAAGGGGAATTATGGGGACACCATAAACCTCCGGGTGTCCCTGTGGTGGAGAGACTTCTGAGCAGCCCGTCCCTTGCCTAGGCTTTTCTTCCTTTCCCTGGTAATCACTTGGTTAAGGGGGCCACACTCACTGAGAAAGTTAAGCCCACCCCCGTCAACCCAGTCCCCCACTACCCCACTTCTTTTTGCAGGAGTTTCCCTGAGACTGGGTTGTTGGGTTTTAAATCAGAGTAATGCTAGTGGATTCATAAAGCTAGATATAGCATGTCATTCTCCTCCCACACTCCCTTCTCCTCAGCCACCCCAAATTGCAGTGAATTTAAGCAAATCCTACGAAATTAAATTGCCCTTTTGCTAAAGATCCTATATGTTTCCAATCTCGCCAGGTGTAGAGTCAGATAGTTGGCTTTTGGCCTTTAATTTTGCTCCTGGCTATTAAATTTAAAAGAGTATCATTCAAGTAAGTAATATTCTCATTTCTAAAATTAATTTTCCCTTCCCAGTCTCTCTCTGTCTCTCTTTTTGCCAGCACAGATTAAATGGTTCTTTCAGATCTGCAAACAATAAAGGATAAAATTATTTATAGGGAAATGAGGATGCTGTTTTATTGTTGGCTTATTGTTCCAGAACATAACAACATTTTATTTTCAAGCAGGAGAAGCTAGACCAGGGGGAGAAAAAGGGGGAAAGGAAAAAAACATGAAGGGAGGGCGGGAACCCACACACAAAACTCCTGCCATGTATAACTGGTAGGACATTTACAATTTCTATATGACAACTCACTGTGACGTCATAAATACCGAGTTCTTGAATTTTATAATTCTCATGAACCTCTCAAATAGGTCCAAGCAATGCTTCATGTGGAGGGGTATAGAAGAAGCCAGGAGGCTGGGGATCCCTTGACCCAGTGCAGAGCAGCACACCCCCTATTGTGGCTTCTTCTTCATGGGACATCCTCTTGAGGCCCTATTCTGGGGGCTGAAAATATTCTGGATATTCTGGATTTTAATTTTTCTCCTGGGCCAAGCAGGGCCACTTGCTTTGTCCCCCTCAAGTGTCCTTAGGCGTCTAAGCTTTCTCCCCATTCCCAGCTCAGAGAGCTATGTCCCCAGGCTCTCCCCAAGCCCCCTCCTGAGCTGATACTCAGCTGCTTGGAATAGAGGTGGGAGGCTTGGGCGCCAGCCCCCAAAAAGCCAGAAATGATTTTTTCCAGATGGAGCTGGAAGGGGGCTCAGGGTTGAGCATGATGGGGTAGAGATGTTTGGGACCTATTTTACGTTAACCTTAAGTCAGAGAAGTGAAGTGAGAAGCCAAACAAATGCCAATGTGAGAGTTTGTGTCTGCTGATGGTAGCAGCAATAAGTGAAGTGCTGGTTAGGAAAGGTCAGGCAGAAATCTGGAAAGAAAGAGGGAAAGGAAATGTGACATGAGTTAGCAGAGCCCCTCCATATACCTTTCTTCTCCGTTTAATTGCAATAAAGCAAAAGTAGCTCGGGTAGCCTCTCAGCCTCAGCTTAAAAGAGGAGTCACCAGCGCAGGCCTCGGAGGTATTTGGGGGCAGTTCTCAGCAGCTTAACATGCTCAATCTGGCCTCTTCCTCCTTTCCTCCTCCCTGCTGATTCCCCAGCTCCCTTCAACTGGTCAGCCCGGGCCCTGTCCCCAAAATATTAGCACCCCAAAATGGAATCAATTTCTGTGTTAGATGTGTCAAATTTCACTTCTCTCCATGCCTAAACTTTGAAAGGAGGAGTGTTCCTTTTTGGAATGTGGTGTGTGTAGGGGGGGCAGGTATGTGTTCAGACAGCTTCCCCCATCATATCTATGGGAAACTGAAGCCCCTTAGGTGAGCCATGCTTTAGTGTTCCCAAGCAGCATTCCCTGCATTCAGGTTCTCTGGCAGACCAGGAGGCTCTCTTTGCGATCTGATTCTTTGACTAGGAGTTCCATGGAGATCAAAGGAGCTTATTAAAACACCAGGCATTTGGAGTAGAATTTATTTTTAATTTCTAAATAAAAAAGTCTAATAATAGACCAATCGGGCCAACTAAACAGTCGCTCTAGAACAGCAAAGCCTTAACAAAATAGTGTGATTGTGAGGGGAGCTGAGCAATTACTGGAACTCGGCTTTCTCCGTAACAGGGATTTTAACCCTCGTCCAGTGGCACAAAAGGGGCCGGCGGGGCAACCGCTCTTCTCGTGCTCAGAAAAGTGAGAATTGGGGGTGGTGGGGGCAGGGTCGGGCAGCTACGGTCGCGTCCAGGCAGCTGAGCACCCAGGCCAAGCGCTGAGGCGGAGCACTGAGTCCTGCGGCTCCAGTGCTTGGGTCCCTGAGCAGCCTCCGCAGCCTCCGCAGGCACCGAGCTGTAGTTGCGGCGCAGCAGCCAGGAACGGAGTGTGTGTATCTGTGTGCGAGGGTGGGTGAGTCACAAACATCCGCGCAGAGTTGGGGGATCTGGGGAGAGAGAGGAAACAGAGAGAACACAACTCAGGGGGACCTCTGGAAAATATTGTCCCCTAATAAAAATTCCAGATCTCATCCCGCTCACTTCAAATATCCCTCCCCAAGAAATTAATATATTTCCCAGAGCTGAGTGGAACGCAAAAGTCAGCAAGGTGAGGCCTGCCCACGAACCTCTTCAGGCTGGGCCCACCCTTTCCCCAGTTCAAAGCTCACAGGCCCCCAGGCTTTCCCTGGCCTAAAGCGGAGTAAGGCTGGAGTGGTAGCTTTTAACTTGCCTAGGGAAATTCCCAAGTGCCCAGGCTGCAATGCCACCCTTATCCTTGGGGACTCCAGGCCAGTGACTGCACCCCACTCAGGTCCAAGGCGCAGGCAGTAAATTTCTCTCCTATAATTAGCGCTATCAAAAGCATGTGTTTTGCACTGGGGAGGACTGGAGAGGCAAGTGGCAACTTTTCCCCTGTATTCTTTTTGTGTGTTTTTTGAATTCTGTGAAAAGCCTCTCTCAAAGTGAAAATCTGCTCTTGACACCAAGCCCCTTCCGAATGCCTGATTTGGGAGGCCAAGGGGCCAGAGCAGCAGCAAGGAGACCTGCAAGCCTGATGGGGTTGGCGGGGGGGTAGTGTTCTCTGATTTCTCTAGGCTCGTTTTATAGAAACAAAGAACAAGTTCTCTCCCCTCCTTCCCAAGACTTGTGCATATTTACAGAGCACAACTGCAGTTTTAATAAAACATCTGTTCTTGCTTCTGCTGATGAGTTTCCGTAATTGTTTTCAGACAAATTTAACAGGAAAATATAAATATATTTAGAAAACTCTAAGTCCTAACTTTCCCCCTATAGACAGCCATTCTTTTGCCAAAAAAATAAAAAATAAAATTAACATGAAATGGGAAAAGGAAAATATAATCCAATGGAGGGAAGATCGGGCTCATCTGACCTGCTCTCCCCCCTTGGAGCGAATCCTTTCAGCAAATTTCAGCTACATAATTAAAGATCTAAGAGAAAGAAGAGGGCTTCTTTCCTCAGGAATGAAAGGTAATGGAGGGGAGTGTGTTGAAAATTAATTTTGCCAAAAGTCTTTAAGCAGTGGAGGAATTTATTTGTATTTCTGTTTCCCCTTCTCTCCCCCTTCCAGCATTTCTGCCTTTTTCACCTAGCAGCTGGTTTCTGTTCATTATAAATCGGCGAGACCTTTCAGTCTCTGCCCTCTGTTTAGGAACGTCATAAAACACTTAACTTTCCGGGGCTGAGGCTCACATTCTGCTTCTCAGGTCACCAATCCCCCTGAGCCCACCGCCTTTAGGCCCCAATAGAGAATCTCCCCAACTTTGGGGCCCCTTTCCTCTCCAGACATGGTTGAGGAGGGGCTCAAGGAAACCTAGGCATCCTTGCTGGGGGCTGTAGTCCATGCTGCCTGGGAACCCCCTTCTTTCTTCCAAGGTCCTTCCCTCCCCCACCCAGACATAAAAGAGATTTTTAAATACATAGAAAATCAACACTCACTGAAAGCGAAACCTCATTAAGACATCCTATCTTCCATCATTCAATTTGTTGTACATTGCAACAATTTAATATCTTGAAGGAAATATCACTGACATGATTTATCCCTCTAGCAATCTCTCTCTCTCTGAAACTGGGGTGGTGGGGGGACGGAGTTGCTCTCTCTTCCGGCCTCTTCTACTTGTTACACCATTACCCTCAGGGCAGAAAGGAGGCTGGGAACTCTGAGACAGGCTACTTGTGTCCAGGGGTGCACTGACTTGTTCCCTAGCTCAGCCCCCAGAGTACTCCTGCCTTGTTGTCTCTCCCCCACCTCTTGCCCTCCAGGGGGCCTAAAACCTCAGCCAGCTGTTAGAAACCTCTGCACAGGCATGCCATGAATTCGAGGACAGCTGGATTATAGGGCAAAAAGCAACTCACATTGGTGTCTATGTTTGTGTACCTGCCAAGTCACCCCAAAACGAGATAACTCATCTAAAAATTTTTTTTCTTAATTTAAAAATCCTCCTCTACCCTTTCCCCTTCATTTCCTTGGTGAGAAGAAAGTGTGGTCTAGGAGGAGGAACCTTTATAATTATAGGAGTCTTTCCCCTTCCCTTCCAAATACCGACAAATTTCTGTCCTTTCTATGGGATTGGGGCTGTATTTTTAAAAACCAATACATATTGTCTGACAGGAAGACTTTTCAACCCCCTAACGAGGTTCGTGTATTAACTAACGTGTTGTCTCCACCAGCTCCTGCACACTGTCTGCTTTTGGGTTCGAAACTTTATTTTTCCCTCCTAGCGACACTCCAGGGAAACCTTAACGTTACAGAAGATGAATAAACGAGTTTTTTTCTCAGCATAGTCCCGTTTATGGCTTTATTGCTACCCATTGATTACTCCGCTTTGTTACACAGAAGGAAAAGATCATAAAATCCCGCGACATCCGGGTTCTTGTTATAACCAGTTTTTCCCCCCCCCAACCCACCCAAAAATGGTGTGTGTGGGGGGGAGAATATGAGCTTTCACTGCTCCCTGCACACTCCCCACTACCCCCCTTTGTCAACTCAAAGCATTTTCAGCCTATATCACGATATCAAATTAAGTTTGGACTAATCAGGAGAAAACCCCCAACTGCACACTTTCCGCTGTTTCAGTTCGCCTACTGTGGCTCTCTCAGAAGCCTCGGATTCAGCGGCCTTTCCGTAACCATCCCTTCCTTTTTTTTTTTTTTTTTAGCCTCAAGATGGGGGGAAAAATGGGGGTTGAGGCTGCTGAGAGGCCCATCCCCACCAGGGGTGATGGCACTTGGGTGAGAGCTCCTTAGAACCCCTTTCTGAAGTCTCCAAGCCTCATAGCTCAGGTCCAGGGGCGCCTCCACTGGCGGTGCCCTGAGTCTGGAGGGGGCAGGGGCTTCTGACCAAGGCAGGGGCTTGAGCTTGCAGGAAGCCAACTGTCCATCAGAGCCCCACCAGCCTTCTCTTTCTGGCTGGATCCTATGTGAATTACCCCACCGGCCCTCACTGGCTCCAAATCATAAATTCTCACCAACATAAACAGGAGTTGATGTCTCTAGAAAGATTCTCAGAGTTTTCGTTCTTCCTTTCTCTCTCTCTCTCTCTCTCTCTCTCTCTCTCTCTCTCTCTCTCTCCCCCCTCTGGTGCCACCTCCCTACATTTTACTTCTTTTTTCTCCTTTTTCTATTGCATTTTTATACATTTGCCCTTTTAGGCAGAAATGCTGGAAGAGTTTTCCCAAAAGAGGGGTCCTGAGGAGGAGGCAGAAGGGAACCAGGAAGCAAAGGAGAGCAGATGCGTGGTCCGTTTGCCCACTTCAGCTCTGCCACTGTACCCTGAAGTCTTGCCCCTTTAGACCTAGTTGTTCCCCACATCCCTCCTACATTCAAGACTCTACTTACTCAGGGGAACAGGTTTTATGAAATTTCTTTCTACTTTTGATTTTTTTTTTAATTATTGGAGAAAAAAATACTAGTTTAGTGATGGGACTCACTCCATGGAGTGTCAAACCAGGATTTCCTGCAGGATTTCTGGGGACCCCCTCCTGTGCTGGGAGGGAGTTCCTCCTTCCTCCAATGGAGAAATCAGGATGTAATTTTACAAGGGGGCAGATATAAAAGATGAAACCAGATTGAAAATACAGGGATTTATCTAGCCCTGGCTCTGGCCACAGCACAGCAAAGTTAACTGGGGCTAAGAGATTTCCTGGGAGTACAGCTCTCCTTACCTAAGTCCCAAGGCCCCTGCTCAGGGATGTGCACCCCTCTTTCACCACCAAACCAGTTCCCCTACATACATATTTTTAAAAGAAATCCAAGTCTTACTTTCAAAGCACACACTTAGTCTCAACTAGGGAATCAACAGAAGCAGAAGCGATTTTTTTCCCCCTTCTTGACATCTGGCTTGCGATTGGCTGGGAGGGGGTCAGCTGACTTTGTCATTTTGTCTGTCCTGGATTGGAGCCGTCCCTATAACCATCTAGTTCCGAGTACAAACTGGAGACAGAAATAAATATTAAAGAAATCATAGCCCGACCAGGTAAAGGCAAAGGGATGAATTCCTACTTCACTAACCCTTCCTTATCCTGCCACCTCGCCGGGGGCCAGGACGTCCTCCCCAACGTCGCCCTCAATTCCACCGCCTATGATCCAGTGAGGCATTTCTCGACCTATGGAGCAGCCGTTGCCCAGAACCGGATCTACTCGACTCCCTTTTATTCGCCACAGGAGAATGTCGTGTTCAGTTCCAGCCGGGGGCCGTATGACTATGGATCTAATTCCTTTTACCAGGAGAAAGACATGCTCTCAAACTGCAGACAAAACACCTTAGGACATAACACACAGACCTCAATCGCTCAGGATTTTAGTTCTGAGCAGGGCAGGACTGCGCCCCAGGACCAGAAAGCCAGTATCCAGATTTACCCCTGGATGCAGCGAATGAATTCGCACAGTGGTGAGTTTTACAGCTCCGAGATATAAATTAAATAAACTGAACTGGCTTTATGACCGGCTTCCCTAGAAGAACGGGCGGAGAGAGTTTTTTATGGCCCCATAAAAACAATCACGCTCGTCTCCTTGCCGAGACAGGGCCCCCTCTTCTGCCCCCTCAGCTTGCCTCCCGCTCGCTTGCAGGGGCCTGGCCCCCTTGGCCCCTGACGGATTGGAGGTCTCCAAGACAAGCTGAGGGGGCAGGAACAGGGCAGGGGATGAAGGGAGGGAGCAGAAGATGGGGGAGCCCCCCAAAGCGGAATCAGTCTGAGGAGAAGGGAGGGGGAGAGGAGAGGCAGAGAAGTGGGGAGAGGAGAGGCAGAGAAGTGGGGAGAAGTTTCCAAGAAACTAGGATACTTGGGGAGATGGTGGAGCCCAGTCCTTGAGAAAGGGGGCCCTCATCCCCATTATCTGGGATTTTTCAAAAATCAGCTTTTAGACTTGACTTGCAGCTTTCCGTTTGCCTTTTGCCCCGCCCCCCCACCCACCCCACACACCTTTCTTTGGGACACACACGTCCCACCTATGGGAGGTCTGAACGAAGTTGGGGTCCTAGCTGTACCCCCAGTGGGGGTGGGGCAGGGCAAACGGGAAAAGGCTAGAGCCCGAATGGGGCTGCGAGCTGCTGGTCAGGTTGGGAGGGTCAGGACTTTGCTAGGCGAAATAGTCTGCAGAGGACGCCTTGCTGATTGCTTTTAGTGTGTTTTGTGCCCGGATCTTTAGGGGTCGGCTACGGAGCGGACCGGAGGCGCGGCCGCCAGATCTACTCGCGGTACCAGACCCTGGAACTGGAGAAGGAATTTCACTTCAATCGCTACCTAACGCGGCGCCGGCGCATCGAGATCGCCAACGCGCTTTGCCTGACCGAGCGACAGATCAAAATCTGGTTCCAGAACCGCCGGATGAAATGGAAAAAAGAATCCAATCTCACGTCCACTCTCTCGGGGGGCGGCGGAGGGGCCACCGCCGACAGCCTGGGCGGAAAAGAGGAAAAGCGAGAAGAAACAGAAGAGGAGAAGCAGAAAGAGTGACTGGGACTGTCCCTGCCACCCCTCTCTCCCTTTCTCCCTCGCTCCCCCCCAACTCTCCCCTAATCACACACTCTGTATTTATCACTGGCACAATTGATGTGTTTTGATTCCCTAAAACAAAATTAGGGAGCCAAACGTGGACCTGAAAGTCAGCTCTGGACCCCCTCCCTCACCGCACAACTCTCTTTCGCCACGCGCCTCCTCCTCCTCGCTCCCTTGCTAGCTCCTTCGCGGCTTGTCTGCAGGCCCCTTTCCCCGTCCAGGCCTTGGGGGCTCGGATCCTGAACTCAGACTCTACAGATTGCCCTCCAAGTGAGGACTTGGCTCCCCCAACTCCCTCGACGCCCCCACCCCCGCACCCCGTGCAGAGGGCCGGCACCCGGGCCTGGGGCCTCTGCTTCGGGCCTCAGGGCCCGGCTTGGCAGCCGGGGAGGGCCAGAGGCCCAAGGAGGGCGCGCCTTGGCTCCACACCAACCCCCAGGGCCTCCCCACAGTCCCTGCCCAGCCCCTCTGCCCCAGCAAATGCCCAGCCCAGCCAAATTGTATTTAAAGAATCCTGGGGGTCATTATGGCATTTTACAAACTGTGACCGTTTCTGTGTGAATATTTTTAGCTGTATTTGTGGTCTCTGTATTTATATTTATGTTTAGCACCGTCAGTGTTCCTATTCCATTTCAAAAAGGAAAAAAGAGGGAAAATTACAAAAAGAGAGAAAAAAAGTGAATGACGTTTGTTTAGCCAGTAGGATAAAATAAATAAATAAATAAATCCCCTCGTGTTACCCTCCTGTATAAATCCAACCTCTGGGTCCGTTCTCGAATATTTAATAAAACTGATACTATTTTTAAAAGTTTATACCGGGAATTCTGTTAATTCGCTCGCCCGCCGGCCTCGGGATGAGAGCTGGAGCAGGCTCCAAGCGCTCCCGCGCCTGCCCGCCGCCTGCAAGCCCACAGCCCTCTGCACTCGCCATCCCCGGAGCCCAGGCGCCCGGCCCCGGCCTTCTGTTGGTTCTCGCGATCGCACTGAGGGCCTGGGCGGCCTCTCTGAGCTCCCTGCGCGGAGCAACACACACACCCTGCGGCAAAAAGGCCGCGTAGGATTTTGTTCCGGGGGGAGCCCGGATCAGTCGGCTTGGGCACCAGCTCCACGCAGGCCTTTCTTCCTGCCTGTGGCAGCCGGGATCCTCGGCGTCCGAACCCCGAGGCGCCCCGAAAGACCAGTAAAGAAGCACTATCCAGGCACCAGGGTCTCCTCCGCCCACTCCCGGGAGTTGGAGGCGGGGGGCGCCGTGAGAGCAAGCCCCAGGCCCGCGCCAAGCCGGCTGTTGCGAAACGTGGCGGAGGCGGAGAGCGGAGGGAAAGAGAAGATCGCGGGACTGGAGCCCTGTCGGCAGGGATTGAGCGATTCAAGGACATCTTGAGAGAGAAAGCCTGGAAACTGAGCTCTCGCCGGTTCTGGGACTCCTGACGTAGCCGGGACAAAATTCCTTCTTCATTACAGCTCCAGCCGGGCTGGTTCCTTACTCTTCTCTCCTCAAACGGGTGAAGAGGCGGGTGAGGAGCGCAGCCGGACCCTAACCATTTATCAACCCTGGCCTTCTTTCTCCAAGCCTGACCAGAGAAACCTGAGTGGGCCTACGGGGAGAGGTGTTGAGGGGGGTCTCCGGAGGGAAAAAATCCGCCAGAGTTTTCCAGGCCCTTCAGATTCCCTCCAGCACCCCCACCCTCGCCACCAGCGCCTCCACCAGTGAGGAGGGGGCCTTCTGGCAGGGGCGGAGATTTCCTGGGAAGAAGCAGGCGGGAAAGTATGAGATTTGGGGCTACTGGGGAAGAGGATGGGGCCGAATGGCTGCAGATACCCTGCGAAGGCTACCCAGGCGCCTGCCCTGCCCACCTCCCAGTCTGCCCCATTCCTCTTGGTAGCTCAGAAATTGCTCTCCTGTGGATCTTATGGATTCAGGTCCATGGAAAGCCTGGCCCAGAGACCTTTTCTCCAAAGGTCACAAAACGGGCCTTTTCCTCTGCCATGCTCACATAATATTTGTGGAGGCTTCAATCTTGCTTCTGCATGCCCTCAATTAACATCTATTTTCTGTCTAAAGCCTCTGGCATAGGTACCACATAAGGATCTCACACAGGGAGACAGAGCAGTCTTCTAGACCATTGTCTGCTCTGGCCGTGTCCACGCACACACTTGAAAATTGCCTTGTTGCCACTCTGGGGACCGTAGCATGGTGAGGTCTAGCCAGCTCCACCTGGCTCCTCACCTCCAGATCCATCCCAGACAGCCCGGAGCACCCTCAGCTTCATGACCCCACTATCTTGTTCTGACCACTCAGGATCCCTCCTCCTGGGCGTCCTGTCTACCTCTCCAGAGGCTAATTCTACTTTCTCTTGCTGATAAGCACCTCTTCAGCAGTAGTGGGGCCTTAGGGCCTGCGAGGGACTTCTACCTTTGGTTTAGGGAACCTAAGTTAAACCCCTAAGGGTCTCCAGCCTGGACATGGGCCACCCTACCTAACTAAATCTCCTTTCCTCAGCCATTTTTGAAGATTGGAAGACCCTGGCGGTTGCGAGAACGGGGCTATTCATTACAAAAAGCACTCTGTGCATTATAGGTGGGGCCTCATCTTTTCCCAATTTTAAATAGAATTTAAAAGGCTAGCTCAGAGGTTGTTCCAACAACCAGCTTCTCCTTCACAGTGTAGGAAATTCAGCTACCGGAAAGCAAGCTGGTGCTCCAGGATGCAATTCCCCCATATAGGCACCAGGTGTCGCTGTGGGCTTGTTGTCCCGGCTACCCCCAATTCCAAGAACCATTTTTTTCCTCCCCCTTCCTTCTTTCTCACTCCCTCTCCCCCTTGGTTGGGCTTTGCCAACATATCGAGATGCGTTTCGCCGGCTTCCATCACTAACCTCCCGGAGGTCATCAAGCCAAATTTATGAGTGGCCGCTCGAGTCACGTGACTCTATTTAAGGCTCCCTTATTTGGGAAGAGCGCATAGGATAAAGAAAGAGATATCTCCACCTATAAATTGTGCACTTTGGAGAACAAAAAACCCCTCAACTTCAAAGAGTCACAAATCACCCTTAATCAAAAAGGGTGCAGAAATTTTTTGGGCCCTCCCCGCCATGAGCTCCTACGTAGCCAATTCATTCTATAAGCAGAGCCCCAATATCCCTGCCTATAACATGCAAACTTGTGGGAACTATGGATCGGCCTCAGAGGTGCAGGCATCCAGGTACTGCTACGGCGGATTGGACTTAAGCATCACTTTCCCACCGCCTGCGCCTTCCAACTCTCTCCACGGGGTAGACATGGCTGCCAACCCCCGGGCTCACCCCGACCGCCCCGCCTGCAGCGCCGCGGCCGCTCCGGGACACGCTCTGGGCAGAGACGAAGCGGCTCCTCTGAACCCCGGGATGTACAGTCAGAAGGCGGCTCGCCCGGCGCTGGAGGAGCGAGCTAAGAGCAGTGGGGAGATCAAAGAGGAGCAGGCGCAGACAGGGCAGCCCGCCGGACTGAGCCAGCCACCGGCCCCGCCACAGATTTACCCGTGGATGACCAAACTGCACATGAGCCACGGTAAACTTTAGGACTTCATTTTGCGCGCTCGGGTCCGCCTGGGTTTTATAGGCCATGCGGGGCAAATAAAGAAAAAAAACCTGCGGCCATAAATTTTACGATCCAGGCATCAATGGCTCGTAAAACTGTCCACTAAAAGGCTTAGAGGCTGTGTGCGCCCAAATTTACGACGACATAATTGGATCATAGGAACAAAACGTGTATAAAAGGCAATATTCAATTTTTGGGGGAGAGGGAGGGAGTTAAAAAAATAGAGGGATCTGTAGGGTGAGGAGCGCGGGGCTCCAGAGCGGGGATCCCCCCGCTGCTCCCTCCCTCCCTCCCCTGCGGAGCCGGCTCCGCCGGCGCTCGCGGCTCCGGAGGATTCCAGCGACTCGGGAGGGGCGGAAGGGGGGTCCCCGGTGCTCGGATCTCGAGGGTGCTTATTGTTCGGTCCGAGCCTGGGTCTCCCTCTTCCCCCCAACCCCCCCTCAGCCCCTCCGGCTGCAGAGAGAAGGCTGCAGTGGAAAGTTTCCTGCCTGGGTGGAGGCGCCTCTCCCGGGGCTGGGCTGGGCCGGGCCGGGCCGGCCTGCCTGCGGCCCGCGGGGCCTGTCTTGCGGCTCTCGCCTCCTCTCCCTCCGGCCGCGGGTGGGGGTCTGGGGCTGGGGTGGGGATGGGGGAACGCTGCACGCTATTCACCCCTTCCTGGCTTGGGGTGGGGTTTATGTTCCAGAGACGGACGGCAAGCGGTCCCGAACCAGTTACACGCGCTACCAGACTCTGGAACTCGAGAAAGAATTCCACTTTAACCGCTACCTCACTCGCCGCAGGCGCATAGAGATCGCCAACAACTTGTGTCTCAATGAGAGACAGATCAAGATCTGGTTCCAGAACCGCAGGATGAAGTGGAAGAAAGATTCCAAAATGAAAAGCAAAGAGGCTCTTTAGACGCAGCGGGGCAGGCCCGCAGAGCGCGCCCCTAGCTGGTTCTGGTCCCTGCGCCTTTCCTTTTCGCCTTTCCTCTCTCTATATTTCGGGGCGGGGGCAGGTGCTGGAGCACTGGGCTCCCGGACCTCACAGACAAAAGCGCTTTTCCTTGGCATTACGCATCCCTACTGACCCAGGGTTCCCGCGGGGCTGCCCGCGCTGCCCCATCTCCCCTCAGCTCGGCTCAACTCGGTACCCGAGGCCCAGGGCAAGCTCCGTAGGCCTTCCCCGGAGGGCTGCGGCGTACAGGCTGGCGCTGAACGAACCTTGGCCTGGGCCGTCTCTCCGACTCTTAGCCTCAGCGCGGCCCTCCCGAGTTAAGGTGGGCCCGGCCCGCGCCACAGGACCCTCGCCCAACCCTCTAGCCTCGCCCTCTCCTTTGTTCCCGGCTGGACGGGTTAGACAGCCGCAGGCTGGCGAGAGTCTGGCCCCAGACTCGGGGTGCTTCCTTGTAGCGACTAAACTAGATTTTCACTTATAAATGATTTGCATATGAAAGGAGAACTTCGGTCTAGGGCCCCCACGGTTGCTCTATGCTTTCCAAACCTTATCTCCACAACCTCTTTCCCCCAAAACCCGGGAACCTCCCCAGCCTGCGCCTGCTGCATGCCCTCTCAGGCCGGCAGCCCCAGCCTGCTAGCTAGCTCAACTATTGGGGTTTCCTGACACTGGACCCCAGCAAGTGGTCCTAGAGGCCCTTTGCTGTCCCATAGTCCCTGCCACGACTTTCTGTGCCCTCCTGACCCATTGCTGTTGTCCAACTATTTATTGACTCTGGGTCCTTCCTGAAACTATATTTTGTCATATCAAATAAAGACGAAGAGAGAACAGGACTACAGATGCAGTGGCTCCTGTCTGTCTGGGGCATGTATTGGGTAAAATTGTCTAAATGGGCTGTGAGGTGTAGAAGGAGACCCACAAACTTTAAGCCTCCCCTTTAAAACATTTTCTAGCTTCTAGGGGCAGTGAGTAGAGCAAGGTGAAATTGAGTTCCTTTCCTGATCCTTGGCTGCAACAAGAGCCTCTGGGGGAAGAGAAGGGCACCTAGGCCTCAGGTACTGGCTTTTCCCATGCTGTGGCTGTCCAAGGCCTTCACACTTCTGCACTCCATGAGGCCTCTGGACTGCCAGCATCCCCCACTGTATGCCAAAGCTCCGGTGCAGGAACCAGTGGCTCTGCCGTGCTCAGCCTCAGGCCCTTCTGGGCTTCTGAAGATCTTTCCTGGGCCTAGGTGGTCCCTGAGAGGCCTTGCTGGACATAGAGGGAGGGCTAAGCCCTCACTCTAGAGACACATTTGGTCCCAGAAGGGCCTCTAGAGGGAGGTGGCATTGCTTGGTAAAGGGGTGTTGGGAGAGTTGGAGGAGGTGTGCTTCAGTATCTAAGATACTGGGGAAGAGGGAGCAGGGAGGGCAATCTGCAGCATGTATCAGCCTGGCAGGAAATGTTCAGACTGTTTCCACCACCTTCTAGGGCCTAGGGCTATGCAGGACAATTAACTGGGAAAGGAGCTGCATAGACCAATGCTGGAGTCACGTCTGTTTGCCATCATTTATCTCAGTCTCTGGGATTTTGTGTGGAGGAGAGGATGGGTTAAAGGTGGGGGTGGGAGGAGGCAGATAATTCAGGTAGTGTCTGAGGCTCAGGTCCTTCTCCAGGTTCCTGGGATGGGCTGGGGGAGGAAGCACTTTACAGTAGAAACAAATGTGGGAAGGGTCCATAAAACTTTACTGCATTTCCTCTCCCACCTCCCACAAGGGGGTGATTTCCCCCCACACTAGGCCCCCCACACTGGTGGGGTGAGGGTCTGGAGCTGGGCTGCAGGAGCAAGCAAGAAGAAAGGGGAGCAGAGAGGCTCTGGGGAGGGGCAAGGGAATATTTATGATTATTAATGCTGATGGTCCTTGGATTTATTATAAGTACTAACGTACGCTGCATCCCACTGCCTAAGCTACCCATCAGTCATTTTTTAAAAGACCCAAGAGCCTTTCCTCACCCCATGCTTGGCACATAGGCAGTCTCAACAAATGTTTATTGAACAGTGCGCACAACTGCCACCCTTCCCCTTCGCACTGCACTCAGGCCAGGTTAGGGCGCCTGTTGTCTCTCCTCAACTTGCACACAGCAGTCAACCCAGACCAGCTCTCTCTCTCTCTCTCTCTCTCTCTCTCTCTCTCTCTCTCTCTCTCTGAAATAAAATGTGTAATTTTCTTCAGGGAGTTATTTTAATTTTTTCTCCATGCTGAGTAAAACTATTGGGCGAGCAGTGAAGCGTGGAGAAGCACTGGCGTCTCCGGTGGGTTACAGTTAACTAAAAAAGAGGCTGTGGTGCCCGCATCCGCCCGCTCCAGCCTCCCAGGCTGCCCAGGCCCTGTGCTTCCTCCCCAGGGGACAGGTGTAACAGCCCGGGGGAAAACCAAGGGCTTTGCCATGGATGGGGCAACGTTGGTTAGAGCTGCCAGGCAGGGCACACCAGCCCCACCGTGCACTGACTGCCTCCTCCCGGCAGGGTTTGGGCCTTTCCTTCCCTGGAGGAGCTGAAGGTCTGACTCATTTTGGCCAGGCTTGGGTGGACACAGAGTGCCTGCCTGCTCTCCTCCTTCCTGTCACAATCTGCAGGTCTGCCCAGGCCCCAGCCTCGGCTT
This sequence comes from Macaca nemestrina, assembly GCF_043159975.1. Lineage (NCBI taxonomy): Eukaryota > Metazoa > Chordata > Mammalia > Primates > Cercopithecidae > Macaca > Macaca nemestrina. Next base: position 79,391,395 of record NC_092134.1, on the reverse strand, counting down.
CTGCGGCGTCGGCATCAAGGGCGGCAACCAAGCCAGAGGCCTCGTACCTACTTCCCTACACTGGGGGTGTGTAAGGCCCAGATCCCTGATTTCTCCCTGAACAGGGGCTTCTGCTTTGGAACCTGCGGTAGTTTCCCCACCTGCCAGCCTCCTAGAACATATTTCCAGGTACCAGGGTCTGGCATTGCTCTGGGGGAGTTCATGGAGGGGGCTTCTGGGTTCCAAACAGAGACCATGGAGCCTGCCTATCCACTTTGCCCTGGAACCCACCCCCTCTGGCAGCGAGAAAGAAGGGGAAGAAGCATGACTTACCTTCCCGGGGGAGTGGGAAGAGGGGGGACACGGCCCACTCTGAGCAATTAGAGGAGAGAGGAGGAAAAAATAAGAGGACAAAAATATCAACACGACCTCGAAGGCGACAGGTCCTTATGGAAATAAGTAAGTAAATAAATAAATAAGGATCTACCCTCTCCCCGCTCTCCACCCTGCAAGGGGGATGTGGGGGTGGGGCAAAGGAACAGCACCAGGGCTTTTTAGTGTAACTGAGCATTAGAGAAATAGGCATGGCTTCTATGTGAATTTAGGAGTTTGAAACTTTTGGAGGTTATTTATGTGAATAGCCTGAAGGCAAGCCCGTGAGTGGCTCTTGGGGGACCACGTGATATCATTAAGCCAAGTTTTATGGTGTAGGGAGAGCTGACAAACCCACAATATATTTACATCATATATAATCTTAACTGTCCAGCCACGCAGCTGCTGGTGAGGTTTAATGCTAGGACAGAGGGCCTGGCAGTTAGAGGGGATTACGGCGCTGGGGACGATGGTGAGAGAGGTTACATCTTCGCAAATGAATCCCAGGCGAACGCTGTGAGTTAATTCTCTTTTTCTCTCTCTCAGACCCTTTCTCCCATTTACCTAGCCACCCATCTCACTTGATAGAAGGCAGTTCCCACTCATTAGGAGGAGGGGAAAAGGCCTTCTCAGGCTGGGGTGGGAGAAGAAAAGAAGCCGAAGAAGCCGCTGGAAGTAGGAAGATGGGGGAGCTTGTCTACCCAGAGCAGCCCTCCCCTTCCCACTCCTTATTCTCTCTGACTGCAAGTCAACTGGGGTAGAGAGGCCTTGGTTGTTTAGAGTTTTGTCAGGTCTTCCTGACCCTTTCAGTTGAGAAGAAAGCAAGCGGCAGCAACAAGGGTGTTTGGTGTCTGTACGGGTATGTAAACTCTAGACACAAGTTCGAAATGCCTCTGGGGCCCCCTGTTTCAGCGAGGGGTGAGTTCAGCCCTTGGCCAGTGGCCCAGAGTCCACGCAGGGTGGGAAGCTGGGGAGAAAGGCAGGGAAGGAGGGTTTTGTGGCTTCTAAGCCCACAGGCTACTGCTGCCTGAACTGGCAAAAGCATCCCAAAGGTAGCTGTTTGAACCCAGAGGTCCCAGAGTGCCCCCTCCCTCCCTCATCGCCAGGTTTGGATGGGCAGCTGTCTCATCCTCTGTAGTTTGGCATCTTAGTCCGTCTGGAGCCAGTGTGGTTTCATGCTTCCTCCTCTCCCTCTAGCTGCTTGGGTCTTCCTGGCATTCCCAGCCCTTGCCTCAGATAAAACTAGGCCCTAAGAGCCCTAGAGGTTCCTGCTGTGAGTGGAGTGTAATTGTGTGTTGAATGGGTGAGGGAACAGAGGCAATGTCTTTGCTAGGCTGGGAAAGTAAGTCCCCCAACCTTAAGGACAGAGTAGCCCCTCAGGGATGGAGCTGGCAGGGCCCAATCTGAGCACTGCACCCTGGGGTCAATCCTAATGCTAGGGCGCTCTTCAGGTTTCTAGGAAGGAGCAGCAGGAGCATTGGGCATGAGAGGCATGTGTCTTCCACACCTGCGAGTGCTATCCCTCCCTGTGCGTCACTGGGAGCTAAGCCAGGAAAGAGACAACATGTGAATTCAGGCTCCTGTACTGGCCAGCCATGAATAGCCAAGGCTTTGGAAGCAGGGCTGAAGGCCAGCGGACCCATAAGGGCAACTCCTCCAGGCTGGGAGAAAGGGGTGGGGAGCAGAGGGATGGAGCTAGATCTGCACCTTCCAGAAGGTGGGGCATGCCTGGGGAGCAGGGGTGTCTGGGCGCCTGCTTTGTGAAAAGGTGCTGTTGGGGGATGAGGAGGGAATGTTGTTAGCCTCACCCCTGCTGCTCAAGGGACTGAGGAAGAACCAAGAAGCAGGCAGACCCTGGGAGAATGAAGCGGGTACAGAGGCCCAAATAAATGGATAGTCTTAGCTGAGCCCCATCCTTCAGTCTAGGGGTCTCTCACTTGCATGAGGAGCTCGGGAACCCGACATGGAGGATTCCCTTGACGCCATCCCTCAGGGCGTCAGTCTCGGCCAAGATTCAGCCTCCCCCACCCTCCTCCCTGATACCTTTATTTCCCTAGGATCACAGGGAATTCTCTCCAGCAACGCATTGGAAAAAACTAATTACCAGTTTCTCCCTTCCTCATTACCCGTCCTTCTTGGCTCACTCCTTCCCTCTAGTCTGTGATTTTGAGGGTTTCTGGAAACTTTCCTATCCAAGCAGCAGGGAGATGGGAGTTTCTCTTGGTCTGTAACTTGACTCTTTCCCTCTCTCCAGCCCCCCCAGGGCTCTGGGGAGCGAGTGCAGTGGTCTTTAACGGGGAATTTAGCCAGGGCCGAAGTCCCACATCCAGGCAAGACTCCACCCTGACACTCGCCCTGACTCCCGGCCAAATCTCAGTCCCATTCCCTTCCTCTCTGTGTAGACGGGCATTCGAGGGTGTTTAAAGATTTACACAGCGTCCCTTGAGCCCTTTGATGACTTCTTCACCCCCTTTTCTGTTCTTTAGGCTCAAAAGTTCCATTTAAATACCACCCCTCTTCCTGTGATAATTGATTCTCCTTCCCCTCAAATAGTTTGCCTCAGCTTTTTACTGTTTTGTAAAAACAGTTTCAATTTCCACCTGGAAACAAGGCAAGCACAAAGGAGGCCTGAAATTCTTGGTTTTCCCACCCACTACCCCAAACCCGAATTTGGAGTCCCTCTGGATCGGAGGAAGGGCAGGCAATCAGGTGCCAAGCTTTCCAGCCAACCCGGAAAGCTTTTAATTTTGTTCCTAGGTCTTTAACCCAAGGAGAGGTCAAGCAACCAATCAGAAATGCACTAAGCAGGGTCACATGGTCCCCATCAACCAATCAGCAAAAAATACTTGGGTCTCTGTCTCGCTTTTCCCCTCTGGCCCTGTTCCTTCCTCCCTCCCTCCGTTCCCACCACAGCCTTAGCTCCTGGGTTTACCTTATCCCAGATTTGGAAGCCTGGAGTGATACCCAGCATATTCTGGCCTCCTCTCTCAGTCCCTGAACCATCTCAGGAGTCTTTGGCTTGTCTCCTCAATTTCTTACAAAGTTGTATCTGGGAGTCAATCTCAAATGCACAAGGATGTGAAGTTGTGGGGGCAACCTCTGGATTATTCCCACATTCGCCAGCGTGATTCTACCCAGTTTTCTGGGTGTTGTAGTTGTAGACTCTAAATTAGACTATAGAGCAAATGCGGATATGAACTCCAGCCCTAAATTCAAATTCTGGCTGTGATTATTCCCCATACACTTAAACAAGTATTCACTCTTCTGATTTTCATGAGGGCGGGTGGGGTGATTAGAGGAGAGGACTTTTGATTTATCTTTCTGGAAATGCTCCAATAGCCATTAGCTGTATCAGACTGCCTCAGGCTGATAAAGTTAGGAAGGGAGCAAAAGTGGAGTTTTTTTTGAAAGTTGTGTTTGGTACCTCTCGTTTGTCAAATAACTTTGAGCTAGTTAAGGGTTCTGGAAAGGAATGAGCACAGAGAATTCCGACTTTCCTCACTCTCCACATTAAATAGTTGATGGATTTGTTTTTTTGTTTTGTTTTGTTTTTGTTTTTGTTTTTTTTGAGATGGAGTCTTGCTCTGCAGCCCGGGCTGGAGTGCAGTGGCCGGATCTCAGCTCACTGCAAGCTCTGCCTCCCGGGTTTAGGCCATTCTCCTGCCTCAGCCTCCTAAGTAGCTGGGACTACAGGCGCCCGCCACCTCGCCCGGCTAGTTTTTTGTATTTTTAGTAGAGACGGGGTTTCACGGTGTTAGCCAGGATGGTCTCAATCTCCTGACCTCGTGATCCACCCGTCTCGGCCTCCCAAAGTACTGGGATTACAGGCTTGAGCCACCGCGCCCGGCGATGGATTTGTTTAAACCCCTTCCTCTTCCATTCTTTTAACAGGATATAATAATAGTAATAATAATAATAATAGACTAGGTGATGATCCTATGTCCTGGCCAATAGCCATCAAAAGGTACAGCTACTGAAGGTGTGGATTTCAGTGTTTGAGTTTACATGGACTAGACCAAGAACAAGCAATAGGCGAGAAACTATTGCTGAGTAAGAGCATCTGAGGCACAGGGAGTGCACATCTATGACAGAAATGCTTGTGTTTCCTGAACACTTGGGCTGGGCCCTGAGCCAGTCCACTGCTGGGTCCAGACCCGGGCGTTCTCCCCCAACTCCTTCTCCAGAGCTTTGTTTCAGAGTGAATTTTCTGGTTGGGTTCTCCTCCACTTCTCTTCCTGATCTCTTGCCCTCTTTGAGCTAAGGGGCAGGAGTTCTGATGGACTGTGCCACCTGGACCTCTAAGCCCTCACCTGGGGGCATTAAGAGCACAAGAATGGGAAGGATAGTCTAGACTGAGCTGGAGTTTTTCAACACCCCACCTCCTTGTTTGTCTTCTGGGTGGAGCTGGTTTGGGGACAATGCCACAGGCCAGTTGGGAAGGATAAGGATGACAAGCCAGAAAAAGAGCAGCTCTTCTCAGAAGTCATTGAGCCCTCACTTCCCAAGTTACCTTCAACCACACTGCTCCATCTGCCTCTTTTGAGACTAAGTTTTGCTCTTGTCGCCCTGGCTGGAGTGCAATGGTGCAATCTCGGCTCATCGCAAACTCTGTCTCCTGGGTTCAAGCAATTCTCCTGCCTCAACCTCCGAAGTAGCTAGGATTATAGGTGCCCACCACCACACCCAGCTAATTTTTGTATTTTTGGCGGAGACGAGGTTTAATCATGTTGCCCGGGCTGACCTCAGGTAATCCACATGCCTCAGCCTCCCAAAGTGCTGGGATTACAGGTGTGTGCCACCGCGTCCAATTTTTTTTTTTTTTTTTTTTTTTTGAGACGGAGTTTCACTCTTGTTGCCCAGACTGTAGTGCAATGGCAGGATCTCAGCTCACTGCAACTTCTGCTTCCTGGGTTCAAGCAATTCTCCTGCCTCAGCCTCCTAAGTAGCTGGGATTACAGGTGTGTACCACCACGTCTGGCTAATTTTGTATTTTTAATAGAGACAGGGTTTCTCCATGTTGGTCAGGCTGGTCTCAAACTCCTGACCTCAGGTGATTTGCCTGCCTTGGCCTCCCAAAGTGCTAGGATTACAGGCATGAGCCACTGCGGCTGGCCCCATTTTCCTCTTTTATGAGTTAGAATTAAAGGACACATTTATTCTTCCGCAGTGAATGGTGTGGCAGGTTGTTGGAGACCAACTCTCCCCTCAGTGTGGACTTCTCACACTGGGTACCAGTTCTCATGAAGAGTTAGGAAACAAAGATGGGGGAGATTGGTTCTATCCACACAGGCACTGGGAAAAGAGATTTTATGAGTGCCTCGACCCCTCCTAATATCTAGGTAAACTTTCTCTTTTTGACTATCGCTCTTCTTCCATAACTGCTTTGGATTGAGTTTTTGAGAGGGGGAATGCCGAAACATCATTGTTCTAGGATTTAAATTAGGTCTTTTTTGCTGAGAAGGCAAGTACCACCACCCTGAGCCTCTTCTTTAGTGGGACTAGGGCCCCTGAAGCCCTTTGAGGTAAAGAAAGAAAATCTGGAATCAGGATGCCAAACTAGGGTTTTGGGGTGAGGGATTCAATTTAAGGAGAAGACAAGGCTATTTGAGAGCCAAGAAAGTCACATCCTTTCCTACCCCTCCCCACTTTTATTGGCTCCTTGTGACCCATATTGGTGTGTCTGTTCTGATAATATCTCCGCTAGCTGCTTCGATGGGGCCCAGGAACCCAAGGAATTGCCAGACAAGGTCTGGGCTGAGGAACTTGGGTGATACAGATCTCTTTATTTTTGAGCCCTACACAACCCTTGTAATCATCTCCCTCTCCCAATCCGAAGGTTCACTGAGAGGCAAAAGGGGAACAGAGATACCTCAGAGGAGGCGGTGTGGGTGTGCAATGTGGGACTTGGGAAAATTGAACTTGGTTATGCAGGACCTTCTTCAGCCTCTAAGGACCACATTTTAGCAGCTATGAGAAGAGGTTGAACACTTGGGCTGGGCCCTGAGCCAGTCCACTGCTCCAGGCATGCTAGGGAGCCAGTGCAGGGAGAAGGCTGCTTCTCTACACCTGCACACATGTACAAAAAAAATTCTACAGTGATCTGCAACCCCATGTGGGCTGGCTGAAATGTGTAGCCTGGTCACCTAGGATCCTTTCGGTTCTGTACCACAGGCCTGAGAGAGGTAATTCAGGCTTGGTTCTTCCCTAGGGTTCATTTCCCCTCGTTCCTGGCCCTGAACACCAGAATACTTGAACACACAGAAATACATATATGTGCCCAAGGAGGGTATGGTAGAGGTCAGAAGCCTGGGCTGGATACAGTAACCAGTATGGAACCAACTTCCCACTCCTTCCCTCCCACTCCATTCTTCCCATCAGCCCAGCTTCGAAACATTTGTCCTCCCTACCCCACCCCCACCCCTCAAGCCCTGAGCAGCTGTTGAGTTTCCTTCCTTCTGCCTTTCTGGAAAACCCAAACCCTAGAGCTGACTCCAGGGATGGTGGCAGCCAGGCTTTCTGTGATCAGTGTCGTGTTGTCCCAGACTGAGTTGTTGGGATTTGGACAGACATGGAGGGTCTAAGCAGGCCAGAATCTTATCTGATCTAATCCCCCTCTCCTGCTGTTCCAAGCTCAAACTCCAAACTCCTCAGGGCTCCCTTGCTTAGACATTAGAAAGAAATCTTGTCTAGTAAATACTTCTTTTAAAAGTCAACTTTCTGGCCAGGCGCGGTGTTTCACGCCTGTAATCCCAGCACTTTGGGAGGCCGAGGCGGGCGGATCACGAGGTCAGGAGATCGAGACCATCCTGGCTAACACGGTGAAACCCCGTCTCTACTAAAAATACAAAAAATTAGCCGGGCGTGGTGGCGGCGCCTGTGGTCCCAGCTACTGGGAGGCTGAGGCAGGAGAATGGTGTGAACCCGGGAGGCGGAGCTTGCAGTGAGCCGAGATCGCGCCACCGCACTCCAGCCTGGGCGACAAAGCGAGACTCCATCTCAAAAAAAAAAATAAAAATAAAAATAAAAAAAATAAAATAAAATAAAAGTCAACTTTCTGGCTGGAAAATACAGGGGGTGTGTGTGTGTGTGTGTGCGCGTGTGTGTGTGTGAGTGTGTAGGGAGTAGTAAGGGTCAGGTCTTTCATTTTATGTTGTGTCTCTCCCCATCCCCTGGGTGGAGGATGGGGACATTGGCTGAGGTTTTATTGAGGGTGCTTTTCCTGTTGGGAGTAAAGACAGGGTCGTAAACACCTAGAGGAGGGTGTTTTGATCTGGTAACTTCTCAGGAAGTAGCATCTGAGGTTTTGCTTTGTAAATCACTCTCCCCCAAAGCTGGCTTGGTAGATTGGATTGCACTTCCCCAAGCCCACCTGAGGCCCCTCCTTGCCTCCCTTCCCCAGTAAACTAAAGGAGAACTATAACAGAGCATCTGGAGTCTTCAAAATCCTCTGCCTCCAATTTCTTTTTTAAAAGGCTAGTTGGTGATTTTTTTTCCCCCTCAAAGTTTTCCCCTAAAAAATAATGCAACCTTTCATTTCCTTTCGTGCCCATGCAGTCCCTGGTCCCCCAACCCCTCAATCACAAAGGAACTAACATTGAAGGTAAATAGCTTCAGAGCCTGGCTGTAGATATCAGGACTCTTCTGTTCTGGGGCTCATCTCTCCCGGTCACTCTTTCCCCAAGCCCCAAACCCCCTTGGACAAGGTAGAACTTCAGGTGTATAAGAGAAAGAGTTCATGGGAGCTAGGAATAAGAGGAGATGGGAGGGGGGCATAGGGGAACCCCATCATGTACCGCATGAATGAAGGGAGCTCTGCAGTCTGTCACTGGGTTTTTTGTAATTAAGAGATGGGTGCAAGTGTGTGTGTGTGTGTGTGTGTGTGTGTGTGTGTGTGTGTGTGTAAGCCCCCAGCCGTCTCACATCTCTATCTACCAAACAAACAATATATTTTACCTAAATAGCTCCATTTCCTAAAGATAATGAGTGTTCCCCTCCTAAGGATCCCCCACCCCCTCCCTGGCAAGTCCCTCCTTTGAGCCTGGGGCTAAGGAGCTGAAGGAAAACGAAGTTAAAAGCCCTCTAACTCAGCCTTAGTTCAAGCCAGATCAGGTCAGGAAGCTTTCAGGCCCAGGCATCAGGGCTTATATTCATTGCCAGTAAAATGCCCCTATATGCTAGAAATATGTCATAGATTATGAGTTCCTGGGCCCTTTTAGTACTTGTGAAGGCTCTAGTCCACCCTCATTTCTTTCTCAGAGAAGCCTGGGCTGGGATACCCCAAACCCACAAGCACTAGAGATTCCTCTTCATTCCTAGGACTCCATGCAAATAATCTTCACAGAGAGCTCAGCACTCCTATAGTTATATATGTGAAAATGTATTTGTAGATCGTTCGTTCTATGTCTATATCAGGATGTATGTTTTATACTCCTTTTTACTCCATGTTTAAATGCAGATTTATAGATCTTTAGATTTATAGAACCATAGTGAACATAATGGTCCTCGGTCGAATTCCTGTGTGCACTTTACCAATCTTTCTATAGTGGTTGGATGTATATGCTAGGATGTATTGGTACAACTCTCTTGAAACACCTAGTGAATAGTTGGGAATTTTTTTCTTGGTTGGAAAGAGCTATGTGTGTGTTCAATGTGCATTTTGAAAATTTTATCTAGATTTATGCAAGGATCCTAACCCATAAAATAGCTACATATTGAAGCTACATATTTAGAGGTCTTTACAGTCTTTGCATTTTTGCTGAAAAACTTACATGTTTGGACGTATGTTTAGAGATGGTTTCATAATGCATGCATCTGTGTATAGGGGCATAGATCTCCCTTCTAGAAGGACTTAAACTTACTGCATCTCTCTGTCTCCCTCTCTATCTCTGCATCTGTGATATACAAAGATATTAGGTGAGTGGGTGTAGGGAACAAATATATTTTTGATGTTTAGCTTATTAAAGCAAGTAATTCTGTCTCTATTTCCAAGACTATCTCCAAAGCTAGTCCCACTGAGTTATCTGCCCCCAAAAACCTACTCTGAGGGTCATAGCCTGCCTCCAGGCTGCCTCTGTGACCCAAGATCCAAGCTGAGGCTCCCTACCTCTCAAGATAGCCACTAAAAGGAAGGGGGAGAGAAGGAAGGGGAGAGTCCTCCAGCCCAGTTCCTCTTGGATCCCCAGGGCGAGAGGCTGACAGGGGCTTGTAGGTCTCCCTACACCCCCAACTGGGCCTTTGAAATGTGGGGGAAAAGGGGATCAAGTCCCCAACAATTTTTGTAGGGCGCCCAAATGATGCCAGGGTTATTGCACAACCCATAGGTTCCTCCTCCCCGGTTGTTCTTGGTGCCCAGGGCCCAATTAAGCGGCCGCCTTGCTCCCAGCAACCCCGCTCTTATCGGCTGGGATTGATGCCTCAGCGGCTCCTGTATATCATTTCCAAGATTTTTTCTGTCCAACTCCTCGGCTCCTTTGGCTTCCGCGGCTTTGACTAATGATTGCTACAGATGCCAACGTCTCCAGAATCCTAATAGCCAGGCAGGCGGACTCTTATTTACCCGGCAACATTGCTGTGGGGGCGGGGGCCTGGGGGGCAAGTATTGGGGTGTTGTAGGTCAGGGGACGGGGAGAAAGTTGTGGCCAACTCAAGTGTCACTGAACTTCTTCCCAGTCAGAAAGACATTCCCAATCCCCTTCTGACCTTGAGGAAAAAATATATATGTGTATATATATACTGTTAATAGTAACTAATTGCTGCCTCGTTAGAAAAGATCAAAGAATGAACACAACGTAGGAGAATAAGCAGAGCAATGTTTATTTGTTGTAAATAAATGAGAGATTAAGTGGAAAACCAGCAGTTTGGGGAGGAAAAAGAGAAATGGAAAGAAGTCAGCCACAGTGGGAGAAGGGGCTCCTTTTCTTCATTTCTTGTCTTCCCCTTTCTCCTCTCACCCTAAGTCTACTCTTCTCACCAATTTCTCCCCTCTTTCCCTTCCTTCGCCTCACCTTCAATCCGTCGGGTGGAGGGGCTGAACAGCGTGTTCCCGGGCGGAGGTGGGCGCAGCCACCCCAGGCTGCTGCAGGGTGCCCGCTGAGGCTGCCAGGGCGAGGGGGCCTCTGGGCTGTGGAGCGAAAGTCAGATCCACCGCCTACTGCGGGGTAGGGGCCGCAGCGGGGTGGGCCCTCTTGCGCTGACCGGCGTAAAGTTGTGGCCGAATTCGCGTCTCTTCTGGTGCTTCTCAGAGCCCGCCAGCGCGGGGCCCAGGTGTTTGGGGCGAAGGGACTCGAGCTCCCCGCAAGCCTGGAGCCAGGCGTCGCGCTTCCTCCGGGCTCAATCCAGACCTTCCAACACACACCTCATTCGGGGGAGGAGAAAAGCACAGAACCGCGGAGAGCCCAGCTCTGAGGCCAGGCCTGAAGGGATAACCCACACAGGGAACGTTTTCCTATCAGAGAATAATGGAGCACAAAATAATTCAGAAAGCGAGTGGGCAGGACCACAGCCTGAGAGTCCCGCGCCGCAGAGCCGGTTGCCGCCCGAGCACCGCGGCAGGACCATTTCGTTGGAATGTAGGGCGAGGCCGCAGCCAGCCCCGGACCCAGGCCGCGAGGTGCGCGCCGGCAGCCGAGGGGCCGCCTCTAAATTACAGCCCGCCGGGAAGACTCGGAAATACAAAAAGGGAGCCGAAAGATTTAAACAGTCGGAGGGAGAGGCGTCCCGAGGCGGCCAAAGCGGAAATCAATCACGTAATTAAAACAGGGAGGGGGCGAGGCCCGAAGCTGGGGGTCCCGGGTTCGGAGAAGGGGGCCAAGGTGCAGGCAGAGGCTGGCGAGCGGCTTAGGGACGTGGCTCGCCCGCCAGGAACAGAGCGCTCGGAGGGGCTTCGGGGAAGTTTATAACACATCGCTATTGATTCCCACTTGGCTGGGAAGAGCAGACTCTGGTGCCCTCTCCCAGGCCAGACCCTGAAACCGCCGATGGCCCTTTCTCCGACTTTCCCATTTTTGTGGGGTTGAGACGCGCAATTGCAGTTGAAGGCCGTTCCCCAGATCCCACTGGTGCCACGATTTTGCCAAGGCAAGTTTGCGAACCCAAATGGCATCAAGATGCTGCCTCTGGGTTTGAGGGGATGGAGGGAGGTGACACCCCAGTTTCAGGCACTTAGAAATCTCTCTCGGCCTTGATTCCTCCAACCCAGGATTCAAGGCATGCCGATCTATGGGCCGAGGCTTGGAAGGGGTGTGCGAGGCAGACGGGGTTATTAAAGGGGGAGCTTGGGGCTGAGCAAACTGGATCCTTTTGGGCGGGAAAGGAGAAAGAACAGCTCCTGGAAGGGGAAAAAAGGCACCCCGGGAGCTGTGTTTTGTGAGGGGAAGATGTTCTTATTATTGAGGTTAATCATGGTAATGATCTGATATCGCTGGGTCAGCCCAGGAGACCGCGCTCTCCAAAGTTCTTTCTCACAGAGGTTTCTCGAGGAGTCAAGGGTTCCCCAACTTGACTGTGGTTGGGGTAAATAAAATAAAGACCTCCAATCCCTTCCTCTGCCTTTTCCTCTCCCTCCCTTAAAAACTCCAGAAAAAGGGAAAGCTTATAAAATCTCCAACACCCCACTTTTTCCTCGACTCTCTCCAGTTTACTAAAATGCATGGTCTTTGGGAATTGAGCTTTTCTGGGTCACCCTTCTTGTGAAGCAACAGAGGTGACCCGACTGAGTCCCCATGAATTCTGACGCTGACCCTGGAGAGGACCCAGGATTCCCTTGCCTACTGTAGAATTCTCTCTCTATCCTTAGCTTTTCCCAGTCTCTGCCTTCTTTGCTCTTGGGTGCCTAATCTCCTGGGTCTCTGGCAGTTCAGAGGCCAAGAACAGATTAAGGCACTTTGAGATACCCTCATAAACTCTTAAAAGTGTTTCCAGCTTCCTGTCATCTCTTTAATACTGGGAGGACCAGGCCAGGGAGCCCTCCATAAACTAACCTAAGGCCAGCCTGGTTTCTAGATCTTTTCAAGCCAAATTTAGGTTCCTTGAAAAATAAAACTCCCCCTCCCCAGCGAGAAATTCAGGTTACAAACCTGCAGCAGAGCAAGGTTCCTGCATCCACACATCAGAAGTTTCAGCAACAATTTTCATAATATGAAGAATTAAAGCTTGCATCAAAGTTAGCAAGGGACACCCCAAACCAAGTTTTAAAAAGCAGTCTTGAAGAGGGGTGGGGGTCAATGAGGCTGGGATGAGGGAGGAAGGTGGTGGGGAACCCAATCTCTAACTAACAATTTCTCCAGCATAAAAATGAAACATCAAATTCGTTAGCCCAGGGCCTTCATTTTTCCCCTTCCACATTATAACTAGTTATTGAACTCGCTGGAAGATCTAAAGGCCATTTGCGAAGAGACAAATTTCAATGGAGTTTCCTCATCAATAACCCCATGGCAGTGACCTATTGGAACAAGTCAAACACCCGAGGTGAAATGCAGGTCACTCTGTCTAACCAATATTAAAATGCGGCCACTTTTTAAAAAGCCACTTTAAACGAGATTTAAGGAAAATTGAATTCCAAGGAAGGCAAGGCAAGGCGGGGGAAATCCATGAGAGGACCTCGCCTATGGTCTCCAAACAAACAAGAGAAATTCATCTTCAATATTTTAAAGGGGGGCAAATTAACATTCCATGATTGCTTTTTTTTTGAGACTATAAGCTATTCCAGGAGAAGAAAAAAGGTTGAGTATTTTCTGGTGACATATCCAGGTTATTAAAATCATTTTAGACCAATTCATTACTTTTACTGACAAGAGATTTAAGAAAAAATCAATTAAGCATTTACATATTCTTTTGCATACATTAGCCCTGGCTGGGGCATTAGAAAGGGACAAACACGCGCGCGCACACACACACACACACACACACACACGAAAAAAATGGGATATGAGCCTTGATTTAGTTTGGGGTTTTCAAGTTGCCGAAAGGAAAAAAAATCTAAGTGAAATGAATTGCCTGATTGCATACCATCTAAAAGTCAATTTATGTGAGTGAAAGGAAACAGACATGTTGCAATTTTTAATCCCTAAAACAACAACAACAACAACATTCACACACATAAACCCTGCATTTTAAAGAGTAGGGAAAGGAATGACCCTCATTTTCCTTCCCTTTGCCCTCCAAATCCTGAATTGGTTCACCCATTTATTTTTCTCCCTTGGAAAAATCAGAGAGGGGTGAGATTTTAATGCAGCAGAGAATCTGTGGAGCCGCTGAGCTCTCTCAGCCGGCAGCTTGTTACTGGGGAGGGGAGGAATATGGGTTATCCAACGGTCAGTATGGTAATCCAGGCACAATAAGGCCTCACACACAATGGACACATATTTTTCTTCAGCGATGTCAGAAGGGAAGCGCTTTGTACTGAAACGTGTTTCCGAAAGAGAAACCAAATCGAGATTTAGAAAGGGGATGGGGTGGAGGGGCAATTGCAGAGAGCATTTGGATGCTGGCAAAAGGTAGTCAGAAAAAATAAAAACAAATAAAACTGGGGCAAAGTAAGGTGGAGGACAGGGCAGAGGTGCGGTCCCTGGGCCAGCAAGGCGGGAGGCAGGAGGGTGAAACACAAAAGAAGACAGGACCAGATACAAGGATTCATCACAGATGAGAGCTGCTTTAGTACCCCCACCCCCTCCCAATTAAGCCATTGCTAAGTGCAAAAGCCCTTCGAACGGATTTTATTTCTGTGCTTGTAATAATATCCAGGTGAAAATGTTTGTGTGTATGTGTGTGGTATTTTACCCATGTGATAGGCGACTTCCTTGCTATTAAGCTATAGGAGCCCAAAGGGAGTTGTTGTTGTTGTTTTGTAAATGATATAGACGAGTGTGGGCACGTTTAGGGGAACCTTGGAGATTTCACTTTCTGGATGTGCATGTTGCATTAGCTGCACAAACCTGGAATGAGAACTCTACATATTTATAGCTGCATAAAGAGGCATTTAATATATTAATAAATATTAATAGTGTGCATGCATATATGTTAACCATAATAACCAAAGACAGACTTGACATTCAGTTGGGGGTATCTGAACCCTCTGTGTCTACTACTTACACTGGCCCAAAGTCAGTCTCCTTGACCCACCTGCAGAAGTTCAGAAACCTGGCCGGGATGAGATGTGACAGGCAACATATTGGGGAGGACTTCTTAACAAGTCCAGGAGGGTGAAGATTGAAGAAAAGAGGGTTAGGGCCAGGGCAGGGATGGTAGAAGGTGAGTGTGAGGGCTGAGAGGAGGAGAGTCAGGCTCACAGCTCACCTTTCCAGGTGAGGCAGCCCTATCCAGGTACAGGCCTAGAAGGGGGCAGGGAGTGGGGCCCTGTTTCCTCCCTCTTCATCAACCCTCTCCGCAGGGTACCAAAGTTTGCTGAGCTTTGGACTTCCCCATGGAGTCATCTGGGACTACAGTTCAGACTTAGGTACTAGGATTCAGCACTGGTTTCCCTTTGCCCTCTTCCAGCAATTTTTAATGAACCCACCCCCATCACCAATGATTAAAATAAGACAACCCTCACACAACTCAAACCACTGTTAGCCAAGCAGTAGCCTTCCTCTGCCCCTCACTCACAGTCTCAAGTTCCTCTCCAACCTAACCAGCCTGTCCTCACATGCAGAGGGTTCCAGACAAGAGTGGGCAAGGGTTCTCAGCCAACTCTGAGAATTTGGGAATCTCCATAAGAGGTGGTCAGCCTCTGGGGAACTCCTGTTCCTTCACCTGGCCAGGTGACAGTGGGGAAGGGCACTGTCCTCTTGGAGAGAGAGTATTCAGGGACCCCCAAGTGCCAGCTCTTTGGAAGCTAAGCGCTGGCCCTGCTGAGCCTGGGGTGAGGTTGGGGGCCTAAACATTAGAAGAGGGAAGGCAGCGAGGGCCCAGGCGGGAATCAGCACCCTTTGGGCACTGCCTGTGGTCCAGCTTCCCTCTCATTCCAGCCCTCTGGGGAAGCCCTAATTTGGAAGTGCAAACCCTCTCCAACATCCCAAAGGTGATGAAGAAAGGATGGGAATCTCTTGCTTTCAGTCTCCCTCTCACAAGGGCTTTATTTTTTTTCCCTTTCCCCTCCTCATTCCCTTAATTGCAGATGTTCTAATTAAACCCTCAAATAGTTGTTATGCCGTTTTAAAAGGTACTTATTCAAGTGTCAACCAGGCTGGGCTAGGAGGAGGCAGCGTAGGGCGGTGAATTAAAGGTAGATTGACTAATCACGGCGGCGATCATAATAATAAAATCAGAGGGGAAAAAATCACATTACCACTTTTCGTGGAAAGGAGGGAGCAGGCAGCCAGCGGCCGCCAGCCCCGCGCCGCCGCCGACACAAAGAGTGCGGGCGATTCCGCGAGACTGATTTATGACGTTTTACAGCCCTATAAAAGCTGTAGCGACGAGGCAAGCGCTCCTACCACCGCTGGCAGATTTAGTCTAATAAATAAAACATAAACAGTTAACTTTATGTGTCACTTTTATTGTTATCAAGTAAAATATAGCCGAGCCCCGGCAAGCTATGATTTTAAACTATAATTGTTATCAAGTACAACAAGGGGACCCGGCTCCCTCCCTGGGCTCTCCCCTCTGCTACCCCCCCAACTCTGAGTTATGGGCGATCAGTTAATTGGAATCGGTGGCCTGACAGGGCCACCCCTAGCTGGGGGGGGGGGGTGGTGGTTAGGAAAGCAGCTTTTCCTGGCCCCCTCCCTTCTCTATGGCCCTGCCACCCTCCTCCATCAGAGTACTACTGTGAGTGGGTGGCAGAGAGAGGGGAGGGGGTGTGAATGGGCTGGAGACCCCCAAGGCTGGCCCTGCCTCCCCAACTTGGTGAGCTTAGCCTTCCGTTTTTGGAAAGCAGCCTGGAGCTGGCCCTTAGGAATTCGTGTTTACATGTAAACACACGTGTTACATGGATACAGCTCCTAGCGAGAAGCAAGCAGGCTCTACCCACACAGGCCTCCCTATTAGCTAGGTCTGCCCTCTGTGGGGACAGAGAAAGAACTCTCAGGGTCTTGGCTGGGCACCATCAGAGGGCACTGACTCCTGGCAGAAAGCTCTCCTCCGTGCCCCAGCTCCTTGGAGATAATTGTCAGAAAATAGCAGGCCGGGCTGAATGGGGAGTGGAAACAGGAGCCAGCAGTAGAAGAGATCCTCTGCTCTGGGGCTGGGGCAGGGAGGGTCAGTGGGTAGCAGGGGAAGGCGAGACTTCTGAACTCTGCTTTTGCCAACCACTTCCTGTCTCTCTTCAGCGGGGGCTCAACCCCCAGACCTCCAGATATGACGTCAGAATCATTTGCATCCCGCTGCCTCTACCTGCCTGGTCCAGCTGGGACCCTGCCTCACCGGCCCCATGGCCAGAGGGTTGGGTGAGTGTGTATGGGGAAGAGGGCTGGACTCTGGTATCCTTGGATGGGGGGCACTCCAGGCTCTCCAGCCTCCTCGGCTCAGCCTGGGCCCCTCCCCATCCAACCTCCACTCCAGTCCTCATTCAACTTCCTCTTCCTGCAAAAGAGGGGCGCTGCCCGGTGACCTACACAGACTGAGACACGATCGCCATGAATGGAGACCTCTGGAAAAGCTCAAGAGCCGAGGCCCACGGGGCCCAGCAGAGGCCTGAGGGGAGACCCTGGGCGGGGGCTGAATCACTGCCTCCCGACAGCCCCCCAATGCCCGGGCTTTGGAGGGGAGCCGGGAGCTTCCCATCTCCTTTTGCAGGGGAGGGTTGTCAGTCTGACGGGATGTGCACTGGCGGCACCCCAACCCCTGCCAGCTAACCCCACATCACCACCACCCACCCCCCAGCACCACCACCACTACACACACAAAAAAATTGGATACATTTTGAATAAAGCGATTCGGTTCCTTATCCGGGGACTGGGTTGCTCCGTGTGATTGGCCGGCGGAGTCACATGGTGAAAGTAACTTTACAGGGTCGCTAGCTAGTAGGAGGGCTTTATGGAGCAGAAAAACGACAAAGCGAGAAAAATTATTTTCCACTCCAGAAATTAATGATCATGAGCTCGTATTTGATGGACTCTAACTACATCGATCCGAAATTTCCTCCATGCGAAGAATATTCGCAAAATAGCTACATCCCTGAACACAGTCCGGAATATTACGGCCGGACCAGGGAATCGGGATTCCAGCATCACCACCAGGAGCTGTACCCACCACCGCCTCCGCGCCCTAGCTACCCTGAGCGCCAGTATAGCTGCACCAGTCTCCAGGGGCCGGGCAATTCGCGAGGCCACGGGCCGGCCCAGGCGGGCCACCACCACCCCGAGAAATCACAGTCGCTCTGCGAGCCGGCGCCTCTCTCAGGCGCCTCCGCCTCCCCGTCCCCAGCCCCGCCAGCCTGCAGCCAGCCAGCCCCCGACCATCCCTCCAGCGCCGCCAGCAAGCAACCCATAGTCTACCCATGGATGAAAAAAATTCACGTTAGCACGGGTAGGCAACTTTGCTTTTTGCTCCCCCCCCTCCCTCTCGTCTTCCCTAGCGCTCCCCACCCTCCTCGGCCCCCTCTGGCCCCCGTCCTCCTTTCTCTCCTTCCCCCTCTCTCTCCAGGAGCGACTCTGGGTTAGCACAATTGAACTGGATTTACGAGCGAGAATGGGTAATTACATCCCCCATAAATTTTATGGCTTAGCTACTCTGGGCAGTCCGAGCCATGTGCTACGATCTGTTATGTATGTGTGAAAACTATGCTGGCTTTCTAAGGGCGCATAAATAATTCAGTGTCGTTACAATGAGGATTCCCCTCTTATTACACTACAAAGTCTTCAGCTTCCTTCAACTTCTTTATAACCCATTTAAGCTTGATGACTTTATTTCCACCACTCCCTCCTCCTGTTCCTCAGAGCTGAGGATGAGGTGAGGGTGGGGGGCGGGGTGCCTGCTGCCTCTGAACCCCACTATTTGCTTTTCCCCTCCCCCTCCCCCAGTGAACCCCAATTATAACGGAGGGGAACCCAAGCGCTCGAGAACAGCCTACACCCGGCAGCAAGTCCTGGAATTAGAGAAAGAGTTTCATTACAACCGCTACCTGACCCGAAGGAGAAGGATCGAGATCGCCCACTCGCTGTGCCTCTCTGAGAGGCAGATCAAAATCTGGTTCCAAAACCGTCGCATGAAATGGAAGAAGGACCACCGACTCCCCAACACCAAAGTCAGGTCAGCACCCCCGGCCGGCGCTGCGCCCAGCACCCTTTCGGCAGCTACCCCGGGTACTTCTGAAGACCACTCCCAGAGCGCCACGCCGCCGGAGCAGCAACGGGCAGAGGACATTACCAGGTTATAAAACATAACTCACACCCCTGCCCCCACCCCATGCCCCCACCCTGCCCTCACACACAAATTGACTCTTATTTATAGAATTTAATATATATATATATATATATCGGTTCTTTTCTCTCTTCCTCTCACCTTGTCCCTTGTCAGTTCCAAACAGACAAAACAGATAAACAAACAAGCCCCCTGCCCTCCTCTGCCTTCCACTGTTAAGGACCCTTTTAAGCATGTGATGTTGTCTTAGCATGGTACCTGCTGGGTGTTTTTTTTTTTTTTTTAAGGCCATTTGGGGGGTTATTTATTTTTTAAGAAAAAAACTGCAAAAATTATATATTGCAAGGTGTGATAGTCTGGTTTGGGTGAATTTCAGGGGAAATGAGGAAAAGAAAAAAGGAAAGAGATTTTAAAGCCAATTCTCATCCTTCTCCTCCTCCTTCTTCCCCCCTCTTTCCTTAGGCCTTTTGCATTGAAAATGCACCAGGGGAGGTTAGTGAGGGGGAAGTCATTTTAAGGAGAACAAAGCTATGAAGTTCTTTTGTATTATTGTTGGGGGGGGTGCGGGAGGAGAGGGGGCGAAGACAGCAGACAAAGCTAAATGCATCTGGAGAGCCTCTCAGAGCTGTTCAGTTTGAGGAGCCAAAAGAAAATCAAAATGAACTTTCAGTTCAGAGAGGCAGTCTATAGGTAGAATCTCTCCCCACCCCCATCGTGGTTATTGTGTTTTTGGACTGAATTTACTTGATTATTGTAAAACTTGCAATAAAGAATTTTAGTGTTGATGTGAAATGCCCCGTGATCAATAATAAACCAGTGGATGTGAATTAGTTTTACGTCAATGTCTGATGGTTTCTTTTTATCCCCCTCCTTTCTCTGGCCTGGTAACATCCCATCTTCTCTATAGTTGCCTAAGTTTACTTTAAACAAACACACAAATCTTAGCTCTCCATTAGTCTTCCAATGTCCTCAGAAGAAACAGCAAAAGGGTTGGGGTATGGGATCTTCAGAAGAGGGGATGTGGAAGATTAAGGCTAATTTCTCCAGTCCCCTTGCTTCCCCCTGAGTCTGCAGAGAGGCCAGACTCCTCTGGGGGCACTTCAGTGGAGCTAAGGGTGGGGGGTGTCTCACTTTTCTATAGTTAGGTACAGTTTCTTCTTTCTGTATGTTCTCTCTCTTCCCTTCTCCCTCCTCTGTGCTGAGTAGGCCTGCCTAATTTGTAGACAAGAGGGCACGTTTAGGGAGTGGGAAGGAGAAGAGTTTTCTTTCATCTTTAGGGCTCTTTTGGGATGAGGGATTAAGGAAGACATCCCCTCAACATTTGAGTTCTTAAAAGAAGAAAGGTTTCGAGCTGGTGATTCTGAAGGAGCAAAGTGACCTGTCAGGATGCCTTCTCTGTTTGTTTAGGCTTGGAAAAAGGGGTAAGGTGGAGGCCAGAGGCCTGGGAGTTTCCCTTGCTATGGATAGGCCTCAAAGGTTGATGCCTGGAGATAATGAAATATTTTTACCTTTTTATTCTCTTCTATTATGGACCTGCCAGGTGTTGAGAAGAGACTTAGGGAGAGTCAAGGACCAACCTCTCTTTCTATAACCTCCCAGGTCCTGGCAGTGTATGGGGATAGCCTGAACAAGCCTCTCTGGCTGTAAAGAAATAAATTAATTAAATAAAATTGTTTCCTTGGGGCTAAAAAAGAAACAAAAAATCTTGCCTGGATTACCTGAATAATACATTCAAGCCAAAGGCTCCCAAATAATTCTGGTCTGAGAACCAGGCCCTAGCAAGGCCTGCTTAATTTTTTGCTTGTTAGGAGAAAGTGGGAGGAGGGCTGTTGGTGAGCTTCTTCTCAGATGATTTATCCATATTTCAGGAAGAAAGGCAATTAGAAGTAGAAGACAGAGGGAGAAGAGATCTAGAGTACGCAGGGAAGCCAGGGATATCCCTTCTCCCATCCCCAAATTCTGGAGTGAAAGGTAACAGCAGGACTAAGTTGTACAAATCACATTGGTGTGATTTGAATTTATTTCCTTTTGAACCACTTGCTGGATGTTACTTGCTCTGTGTGTGTGTGTGTGTGTGTGTATGCATGCCCTCACAAGTGTGTGTGTTGGGGGGAATCTCTTAGTCCTTTAGGTCTACTTTTCCTCCCTCAGTGGTACCCTGGAGACAACAAAACATGCTGCCTACAGTGCGAGGAGGCAGGCCAACAATTATCTGGAGTTTTTTATGTGATCAAGTGAATTAGGGGCCAAATCTGACTGTAGCCCCTATCGTCTTGAGGCGATTGCCCTTGGAACAGAAAAAGGGGGTTCTAACTGCGCTTGCGGAAAGGGAAGGAAGGTCTAAGGGCACCAGGGTGTCTTTTCAAGCCTGTAAAGGAGCTAAGATGGAAAGCAGGGAAGGGGTAAATTGAGATCCATGGTTCTTTCCTAAGTTTGCTGTGTGACTTTCAGGGAGTTTATCCCTCTCCTCCCAAAAGTGGAAGAGATGAGAGTGAGGAGGGGGAAAATTATTACATTTTATTTCCTAAGTTTTTCCCTGAAATTGCTGAAGGAACACTCTAGTTCAGGAAAAGCAGCATAAAAGGGTTGGGACACTTATTTTATTTCCCCTTCTTTATTGTCTTCTATTTCTTCTCCTTCCTCTTCCCTCACATACATGGTCATTCTCTGTGTGTCTCCTTCTGTCCTTTATGGTCTGAAAAGGAGAAACATCAGAAATCCATAATTCTTGACAAATGAACCCAAACTAAAATCCCTTACATTTGAGTTTGAAGATTTTGTCCTCTGGCCTTCCCTCCAGTGGGCTCCATTTTCTCCCCTTTCCCCAAAGTTCTCCTTTGCCTTGGACTTCGTCACCCAGAATGGCAGGGCAGGGTTGGGATGTGGGGGGCCAGTCTGGGCCAAGGGCCCCAAGCCCCAGCAGTCTTGGTCCCTGCTCTCTGCCTGATGCTGCTACAGCCTCACTGGAAGCTGAGGGCTGAGCTTTTATTTAAGTTGGGTTGAGCAGTGGGGAAAGACTGGGGGGAGGACACAGCCCAGGTTCACGGGGAGGACACAGCATTTTCTCTCCCATTGCCTTTATATTCTGCAGCGCCTCTGACCTCTCCCCCACCCCCATCTCTGACCCTCCCAAGCCAGCCCTTGCTCAGCCCTGGTCTCCAGATAGGATGCCGCTGCTTTTGTAGGACTGGGGATTTCTTGCCCAGAGTAATGGGAGAGGCAAGGCGCAGGAATGCCTGTAAGTGCATTGTATCCCTCTCTCTTCAATGGCTAAGTAAAAAGAAGACGTGTGAAACGGCGACACCGATCTTCCAGGGTTCCTTCTCTCCAAGCGCCAGGAGATCCCCATAGGCCAAAGATCCCTTTGACATGTAAGTAGTTAGCACTCGGTCTGCTCTGGGGGTGAGGAGCACAAAAGTTTAAACTCTATTTGCCAGTCAATTTTTGTCACGATCCCCGGTCTTAGGGAGTGAAGGCGGGAAATCCAATTGTGAGCGGAGGGGTTCTGCTTGGAGAAAAAGACGTTTCTGTGCCGAGTCTGTGTACCCGGGGAGTAAAGAAATTTGGCTCAAAAAAGAGAGAGAGAGTCTGAGAAAGTTAGACTGAGGGAAAAGGACTGAGGCACGTTCCCTGTCCGAGGGTCTCTTGCTGTTGTTTGTGTAAAGTTTCCTACGAAGTTTTCTCTGCAATCTGTGCTTCAGTTTTCTTTCTGCTTGGATTTGGCAGATTGAAATCCAGAGACAGCTTCCCACAGCTAGGGGTGTGTGTGTGTGTGTGTGTGTGTGTGTGTGTGTGTGTGTGTGTGTGTGTGTGTTGGGGGAGTGGTAGGGAAGTGAAAACAATTGAAAGGTTTGCTGGGAGCTTGGGGCCAGGGTGTCCTTCTCTGCTTTTCTAGGATTAGGGGAGACTGACTCTGAAAGGGGCCCTTAAGATCAAGGGTGCTATGACGGGACGGAGCGTGCGCTGGAGCAACTGTACCATCTTTTTCTCTGCTTTTTGCCCAGTCCTGGGGGAGCATGCTATTGCACTCACAAAACCACCGCTCCAGGTTTTCCACAGCTTCTATCTGGCACCGCACCTATGGAGAGCTAATTTTAATTTAAATGTTCCCCTTCTAAGAGACCCCTCTCAGGCTTGGAACGGGAGATGGAAGATCCCTGAACACCAGAACTCCAGCGGCCACCAGAGCAGAGGGAATATTTATTACCTCTCTGGATGTCATTACCTAAGAATACAATTTTATGAACTTCCTAATCTGTTAGCTTGATTTATCTGGATGGGCAGGAGCCCAAAACAAACATTTGGGGGATTTGGTAAAAAAGAAAGAAAAAAAAAAAGTCTTTACCTCTTACCAATCTTTCTGATAGAGCCGACCACCCCTCTCAGCCTGCTTTTTCTGCATCCGGCATTCCCAGCCCCATTTTGATTTTTCTCCTTCAGCTTGTGGCTGCTTGGGTGTTGGAGTTTTAGCTGCCTCTTGATAATTTAAACTGGGGGTGGTGAACTCTGAACCACAGACCTGTGAGAAGCCCTCCAACATTTTAAAACCTGCACAGCTCAAGAAGCTCAGACCCCTTTGGAACTTGGGGAGCAGAAAGAAACTAAAGCCCATCTGGAGTTTGCTCATCGGCCCTCCAAGGTCAGGAGCCCTTGGGTCTCCCTCCAGTCCTCCGCGTTTTTCTTCTCTTCTCTCTGGTGTCAGTTCCGTAGCTCTTTGAACGCAGGGCCAATCCAGCAGAGCCCACATCCAGGCCTGCCGGGATAAGGGCCTCTGCAACCCCATCTTCCTGCTTTTCCTTTCTGCCAGGCCTAGAGGATAAATTGGGAGGAAGGAAAGACAAGGATGGGTAGGCAATCTCAGAGTATGTTTGAGGGTGAATACGGTTACAGAGCCTAATAAATAGGAAAGGACTATTTTAAATTTCCAGGCCCCATCAACATTTTCAGATTCTTGAATAGGCAGCATCCTCTAGGGTCAGCTCTGCCTGCCTCAATGGGGTATGAGTGAAGCCAGAAGAGTGTCGCCTCTACTCACTCCTCCTTTCTGACTCCCTCTCTTCCCAGCATCAAGGATCGGAAAAGGAAAGTATACAATATTTTAATTTCCAGGCAGAAAAAAAACCCTGGAACTGAGTGTGCAGGAGGCACTGCCAGATAGCCAAACCCTAGGTTCCACTCTGGAGCTCTGGCTTCCCGGGAAGCCTGGCCGCGAGAGAATGGGGCAAAATGTGACTGTCTTCATAGGGTGGGGGTGTCCCAGCTCCCCTTCTCGCAGAGGCCGGGGTCTTGAGGGTCACCAAATGAGGCCAGCCCGGGCAAAGGCGAGGTTTCAGGGGCCGGCGGCACCAGGCTCCTCCTCCGGGTTCCACGCCGCGTCCGCCCTGGGTGCGGTGTCGCCTTCAGCTGGGTCACGACCCCGGGCTTGGGCGGACAATAGGGCGCGGGGCGGGGAGCGCGGGCTGCGTGGCCGGCTGAGTTGGTTCACTGCGCGGTGGGGTTCACTGCGCGGTGAACTCCGCTCGGCCTGAGGGTCTCGCCCTTTAGATCCCAGCCTCTCCTTTCTTCCTCCTATCTCACCTTCCATTTTTTTCGTGGAAAATTGAGAGGACCCTCAATCTCTGATTGACTGATGCCCTACTGCTACCACCTCCCAATAATGAGATTTCATTTTCATTAGAAATGAAAAGATAGTTTCCTCCGAGGTACAAAAGCAGGAAATGGGACCCTCTCAGGATCTTTGTGGGGATGGAGAGGGGAGATCTAGTTATCATTAGAAGCGTGCTTATCAGTAGAAGCGTTCTCGACCTGGGACTCAGGATGGCCCTGAAGAATCCCAGGCCATCAAACCAACAATCCCCTCCATCAGAGGAATTCCAGGCCAAGAGTGTCCCCTTCTCCCCCAGTTATAGGGAGAATTGCCCTCTTTGGTTCCCTGGCCTTTGTCTCCGGATGTGGGGTTAGGCTTAGGGCTTTTGTAAAAGGGGAAACACTTCTCAAATCCGATGGGCAGGGACAGAGCTGGACATGAGTCATTTGGGAGAAGTTCTCCAAGCTGGTCTGTTCTTGTTGAGGCCATCTCACCTCACCGCAGTGATAGCCTGGCTCTTATTTGAGGCTCTGCCCCTTTGGGTGGTACCATTGTGTTTGTAACTTTGTACATGTGGAGTCTTTCCATTCAGCTGGAATAGATTTTGGAAAATAAGGTTACCGAATGGGGCTTGAGTTTCAGCTGGAGGAACAAAAAGGCAGCCAGTTTAGAGAAAGGAAAAAATGGGGGAGGGAGGCAAAGAATATTCGGAATACACACTTGCTTGGGCCTCCCCACCTCATGCCTATCCTGTCTGACCCAGCTCAGGTGTGATGGGGAGATGTGGGCCTCCCAGCTGGAAACCTCCTCTCAAGGATTCAGTCTCTGATAATGTCAAACCTTTCTGGAATGTGACTGCCTCCAGCTCTGTCTGTCTTTTATTCGCCATTTCAGAGTCTCTGCCTAGCATTTCTGCTGCCTTCCAAGTTCCATATTTCCTCCTGTCCTGGCCCTGGTTCCAATCCCTGGACTCCCTTCCAACCGTAAAAGCAGAGGAAGAACCAAAAGGTGGTAGGTGGCAGTCTGGGAGGGACAGCTGAGGTTCAAAAGTTCCTGGCTGAGCCTCCAGTCCGGGCCACCTCAGGGGCTGATCTGACCACTCCAGAGTGCCCCCTGGGCCAGCAGCAAATAGAACAAAATTTTATAGCCCGGGGCAGATGTTGGCTCAGCCATCTCACCCGGATTCCCCTTCATCTCTCTTCCACTGAAGAGGCTCCAATCTCCACTACACCTTTGTTCTCTTTCCTTTCCCCCTCCTCCCCCTTCTCTTCCTCTGTTTGATCCTGCCCACCTCCCAAATTGTTTCTTTAGATCTGAAAGCATCTGTTCCGGTCCGACCCTCCCCCAACACCCTCCTCTTTCTCCCTCCCTCCACCTCAAGCAGTCAAAAAGCCCCCAAATGGAAGGCCTGTGGCCTCTGACCTATTCTGATACACCAACGTCCAGATACCTTTGATGCCAAACCTTTAGGCCCCTCCCCAGTTACTTTTCTTTCATTCTACCAGCTGGAGAGGGTCCTGGAAGTGACTGAATTGAGTCTTGGCCCCTAGGGACCAGTCTCTTCTCTGCCTGGGACAATTATCCATTTTTCAGGTAAAAGTAAGGAGTCCAAGGTTGAAGGGTTTGGTGAGGAACTATTTAGATAACTACCCCAGTCCTCTGCTGGGCTTTTGGGGGCTCTAGATTTTGAACATATCCATATTCTGACCATAGACAGGAAATGTCCTTTTCTAACCTCTACCTGGCCATTTCTTTTATCACCCCTTTCTGACCCTTCTCTTAATTGCAAAGTCATTTTCTGAGCAATAAAAAAGCCCCTCCAATCCCCCCCAGAATTCACTAATCTAAACTAGGAAGATCAAGGCAGTTTCCATACTGTGAACATTGGAGTGCCTCTTTTCTCTGTTTTTCAAAAAATAAAAAAGAAACAAAAAATTACTCCCTCACATCCTCCTTCCCTCCACTTATACCCACAGAATATATAGAGAGTGTTGTATACCCAATGGAGGTAGACAGTAGCCTGTCTTTTCCTCTTTTTAGTCAATCCACTTGCATCCAAGTTCAGATAATTCAGGCCCAAGGTCTTTGAACTCTGCTTGGTAGACCTGTCTCGAGCAAAAACCCGCTTTATGTCTCCAAGGCACCAGACTGGAATAATCCTTGTCCTGGTGCCCACAGTTGAAAACTGGTAGAAGAGAGTAAACCTTTCTCATTCCCTTCCCTCCAGCTCCATCCTGAGATCTAGCCACTGCCTGGGATCCTACCTCCTCTTCCATCCTGGAAGAGCAGCAGTTGACCAAGAGCCCCAGATTCATGCTCCCAGTGGCTTTGCTACCCAGTTTCCATGATGATGAGAGGCAAACTAACTGCCTACCACTCCCAGTTCTTTCTTTCTGTCTCTCTCTCTGTCACACACACACACACACACACACACACACACACACACACACACACACACACAGGTTGGGCAGACCTGGACCAGCCCAGGATGTTGTTCTTGTCTGGGGGAACCTTACCTCAGGAGGATACAGGAGGTAGGAGCCTGAATTTTGTGATAGCATCTTTGCTAATTAGGTGGGAGAGGAAACTGGATTGAATCCTTCTCTCTCGTCTGTAATTTCACACAGACCTTTCTATACACATTTACCTAGAGGCATATCCTCAAAACATATGTGACATATACATTCAAGGACCTTAACATACTTATTTTTATTTGTTCTGTTCACATGTGCATGGGTAGGTGACTTTGCTGAAGGTGATGGTGAGAGAGAGAGAGAGAGAGAGAGAGAGAGAGAGAGAGAGAGTGTGTGTGTGTATAGAGGTAATGAGTGACAGGAAATGACATCCCAACCAGAGCATCTATGAAGTGGGTTCTTTGACTTATCACTGATGTCACTGGTGCCAGAGGTTTTTGCTGTCCCCTTTTGCCCTTCAAACTGCTCCAAAAGGCCTGCCTCTTTGCTGAGATCATGTGGCCTAAGGTCTCACTCTTGCTCCCATAATTTGGCTCCTTAGGCCTGGGGTGGCTAAAGAGGAATGAGGCAGGAGTCAGAAGACTCTCTAGAAGATCAGATCTCTCACTTAACCCTCTCACTTCTGTATCAAGGTTAATCAAAACCATGAACATTTATTTAACTCTCCAATCTATCCTATTTTGCCCATAGGTAGGACCTAGAAAATAACCACTCCACAATAGCAGCAACTGAAAAATAACTATCTCCTAGGGTTGTTCACTGCCTTACAGTGGTATTAGAGGATTAAATGGATTAATGCATGACTAGCACTTAGATTCTTGCTTAGAATAGAATAAGCTTTCAGTGAGTGCAGTCTGTTATTATTAGTAACATCATCAGGCATTTTCTTAAGTACTTGCTATATACCAGGCACTGGACTAGATTCATTGTCTCATTCAAGCCTTATAATAGCACTGTAAGGAAGTTACTACGTTCCTGTTCGACACAAAAGAAAACTGAGTGAGCCTCGGGAGGATAAGGATGTACTCCACTGGCAGAGCCCAGACTCCAGTCAAATTTGCCTGGCCCCAGAGTGGGTGTTCTGAACCACTCCAATTCTTTGCTTATGATAGGCAAGGAGCGTTGGTGAGAATATGGGGCTCATGTCAGCCGAGGGCAAGCAGGACCTAGATTAGCTTGGGCTTTGCTACCTGGCTTGGTCTCACCTAGGCAGATTCTTGTTCTCATCAACACCAGGCTCCAACCCAGTGGTTCTCAAACTTTTTGATCTCAGGACCCCTTTACACTTTTAAAAATTATTAGAGTTTCAGGCCCGGCGCAGCGGCTCATGCCTGTAATCCCAGCACTTTGGGAGGCCGAGGCGGGTGGATCACGAGGTCAAGAGATTGAGACCATCCTGGCCAACATGGTGAAACCCTGTCTCTACTAAAAATACAAAAAATTAACTAGGCATGGTGGCAGGTGACTGTAATCCCAGCTGCTTGGAAGGCTGAGGCAGAAGAATGGTTTGAACTTGGCAGGCGGAGGTTGCAGTGAGCTGAGATCGTGCCATTGCACTCCAACCTGGGCAAAAAGAGCGAAACTCCATCTCAAAAAAAAAAAATTATACGAGTTTCAAGGAGCTTTTGCTTACCATTTTTAAATTGTTTACAATAAACATTACATGTTAAAATAACTTTTATGACAAAACTATATTTTCCCAAACAAAACAATTTAGTGTAAAGAATGTCATTATTTCACATTTTTGCAAATCTCTTTAATGTCTAGCTTGATAGAAGAAAGATTCTCATATCTGTTTCTGCATTCAGTTTATTTTGATATGCTGTTTTGGTTGAAGTATCTGAAGTACATAGCCTCATATGCAGACATATAACTGAGGCAGGAAGGACCTGCAGAGCTCCTCAAAGGGTCTCTGGGATCCCCAGGGATTCTTAGACTACAGTTTAAGAACCACTGAGCTAACCAACTATGATAAACAGCAGAAGCCACTATAATAATATGATTGGACACCCTTTTAGCTCTTTAGCGGTGCTTCTGACTACAAAACCCACCATCATTTCACTGTTTCATGCTGTATTTAAATTGTATTATCTTAGGTAAGTTACTCAACTTTTCTATCTCATGGATAGATATAGATAGACATGCTATGTGTGTCATAGGTGCATTATTCATTATTGTTTAGCTTGAGTGTATAGAGTAAAATATAAATTTATAGGTAAAATAGCTTTCACATGTTTAGCATTGTTTGAGGTGGGCAGCTTGACTATTAATATCAATCTTTTTTTTTCAGAAGGGGAAACTGAGCCAAAGAGGGTTGATGTGACTTGATGAGGATGACACAATCAGCAACTGGTGGGCAGTAGGCCAGAACTCCTGTCCTTTGACTCCTAGACCTATGCTCCCCCTCTCAGAATCCCTCTCTATACAGACATGACTGCAAAACATGCTTGTAGAGGGTGGATGTGTGCCAGGCACAAACCATTTATGAAGTATATATAATGTTTGTATTTATCTGAACATATTTACATCTGAGAGAAAACATGTCTTGTACTCCTGCATGCAAAGTTACAGCTTTGCTTGGTACAAGGCATCAGCCTGCCAGTGTTTCTCCTTCCTCATCAAATTATCCATGTGTCTGTAGTTCTGGGCTGGATATGTCCACTGTTAGGGATATTCCTTCCTTCCAGGTCTCCTGCTGGTACATTCCCACTGAGAGCAGGTAGATAGCCCAGCTTGTCACATGAGCACACAGAACAGGCACACCTGAGGGTAGCAGTCTTGTCCCCTTCTTTTTCTTTTTCCTGTACATCATTTCTAACATACCTTTTCAAAAATTAGTGGTCTACAAGTATACAACCAAGGAAAGTATCGTTGTATGAGCTGAGGTGTAGATGTGTCTCTGCAGATGCAAATGTAGAACATTGGGTGCCCATATACCTGTCTAGGTAAGCCCTGAGTAAATGTATGAGCAACTGGGGTCTCAATTCTTTCATTAATTTGATAGGTATTTATTAACAAATTCTGTATTTTATGGCTGTATGAGGGTCATGTTTATGCAGGATCCTATGAGAAGAAGCCTCAGTGGGAAGTCAGTCTGTCTGAATTCTAGCCAAGCTTTCTGCTCCTACTTGCCTCAAGCAAATCATTTACCCAGTGAGAGCCTCCACTTCCTCATCCACATAACGGGGGGAAGTAATGATAGTCTCAGCTACATCTCGGGATGAGGAGTCTGGTGGGGAAATAGTAGGAGATGTCTGAGTGAGTATGATTCTTTCTTTCTTTCTTTCCTTTCTTTCTTTCTTTTCTTTTCTTTCTTTCCTTTCTTTCTTTCTCTTTACTTCTTTCTTTCTTTCTTTTCTTTTCTTTTCTTTCTTTCTTTCTTTTTCTTTCCTTCTTTCTTTTCTTTTTTTAGATTTGGGGGTGGAATCTCACTATATTGCCCAGGCTGGCCTTAAACTCCTGGGCTCAAGCAATCCTCTCGCCTCAGCCTCCCGAGTAGCTGGGACTACAGGCAGTATGCCCAGCTCTAGGATTATTTTTTTTTATGGAAAAGTCCAAACAAAATAGTAGAGAGTATAATATAATCAAACACTAGTAATATAACCATCATTTCACTTCAACAATGATCAGCCCACAGCCAGTCTAATTTAATCTATTCCCTACTCAACCGTACCTCTTACGTTTTGGAGCAAATTCCAGACATAGAATTTCTTATGTAGTAAACACTTCAGTGAATACCTTTAAAAGTTAAGTTTATTAATAACATAACCACAATATGATTATAATACCTACCTAAAATTTCTTAGCAAAACTCTTTAGTTTTTTTTTTTTTTTTTGGAGATGAGTCTCACTCTGTCGCCCAAGCTAGAGTGCCGTGGCACGATCTTGGCTCGCTGCAACCTCCACTACCCAGGTTCAAGCGATTCTCCTGCCTCAGCCTCCCTAGTTTTTAAAGAGTAAAAAAGATCT
Source organism: Macaca nemestrina (assembly GCF_043159975.1). Classification (NCBI taxonomy): domain Eukaryota; kingdom Metazoa; phylum Chordata; class Mammalia; order Primates; family Cercopithecidae; genus Macaca; species Macaca nemestrina. Next base: position 79,360,717 of record NC_092134.1, on the reverse strand, counting down.
AAGAAATGTTAAGTGGCTAACTCCCCTGTGTCTCATGCTCAGGGCTGATGAATGTCAATAAGAGAAAATGAGAATGGCAAGAAAAGGATGAACTTTCCTTTTTTATTTTTATCTTAAAATACCAGGCCACCCCTAGCTCCTCCCCTCTACTCATTAAGTCCATTACAATTGGGCTGAGTGGGGACCCTGGAGGTCTAATGTGGTGAAGGCAGCCAGAAGGCATCCTCGGAAGACACTGCAGACCTCATCTTGGATGAAAATCGGAGTGAACCAGAAGGAATCTGAGCTGAGGGCCTGCCAAGCCATTCTCCCGCATCAGATTTCTTCCTCGGCTCGCCAGGCATTTGAAAGACGTCTGAAGTCTCTTTGGAGTTACTGATCTCCAAAGACATGCAGATACATGTAATAGCATATAGAAACCCAAAAGGAGATTGCACAGAGACACAAGTAAACCCACCTGCCCATATACCAGCCATGTACAAACATATGCAAACACTCAGAGGCAGATGCAAATATACACATACAAATCAGCAAATTCAGGCATGCAGGAAAACAGAGATACAAACCCAAACACTCAAACATATATAAACTTGCAGGGATACAAACATGCAGGTTCTGGAACCAAATAGAAAAGCCCAGAGGTGTGAAAATATACTTTGAGACATTTTTACTACTGACCAGTTAACATGGCCAAGCTCCAAGTCTGGCTGACTCCTTCCCTCACATACCATGAAAGAGGCCAAATATTGACCAAAACTATAATCTGAGTCGCATTCATACAAATGTGTACCTGGGATAAGTCATCCCAAGGCCTTTCCCCTGCCCTTATCAGCACAAGTTCTCTATCATTAGTGCTCTGTCTCCCCAAAAGGCAGGAATAAGAGTGGTGTGGTGTGGTACCGTGTATGTGTGTGCATGTGTCCATACGAGACACATGTCTTCATTCTGCCAAGTCAACTTGGTAAAAAGGGGAAAGAACACTAGCCATGCACAGACCTCAAGTCCCTGCAGGCTGACAAGGGAACATTGCTTTGCTTACCCTGTGCTACAGCTGTTAGGTTGAACTGATTTTCCCCCAAATTGATTGACCCACATGAGTGTTTTGGCATCTTCTAGACATGACCTGGGGGTGCTTTCTCTGGGGCCTGAGAGAGGCCGTGTCAATTGTCTGGGGTTGATTCTTCTGAGTGAACTTACCAATTAATTAAAAGAATAAAGGTGATAGAACTGGCTGGATCAGGTTGTTGGCTAGGCATTACATGGCCATGGAGTGATAATGAGTCAAAAAAGATGGGCAGAATCTGACAGTTTTAAAACAAGATCCATCAATAGATGGAGATAAACCAGTGGGGCTATTTAACACTGTGCTCAGGAAAATCAGTCAACTGACTAAAATGTTCTCATTTCAACCAATTTTTGTGAGATGCAGCAGAAGCAACAGCATCTGAGAGTCAAGGGACCCAAGTGTGTTTGCATTGAAAGCTGGATCTACACTGGCATTTAGGGTAAGGGAAGGGTGTGTAAATGACTGTAGATTTGGGAGGATAAAATGTGAGTATGTATCAAGCACTTAAAACTATTATCATTGGCAAGAAAGAAAAAGCTGTATAGTGGATTGAGGCTTTTTCTTTATATGGAATCACAGAATGCTAGATATTGAAGGGACCTTAGAGTTCATGGGGAAACTGAGGCTTAGAGAGTTTTAAATGACTTGTCCAAGGTCATACAGCAAGGAAATGGCTGAGACACATTTAGACACCATATTAGTTTGCTTGGACTGCCGAACAAGTACCACAGCAAGGACGGCTTAAATAACCGAAATTTATTTTCTCATAGTTCTGGAGGCTAGAAGTCCAAGATCAAGGTGCTGGCAGGGTTGGTTTCTTGTGAGGCCTCTCTCCTTGACCTGTAGATTGGCTTATAGATGGCTGTCATCTCCCTCTGCCTTGTCTTGTCCTAATCTCTTCTTTTTTTTTTTTTTTTTTTGAGATGGAGTTTCACCCTGGTTGCCCAGGCTGGAGTGCAATGGCACGATCTCAGCTCACTGCAACCTCCACCTCCCAGGTTCAAGCGATTCTCCTGCCTCAGTCTCCCAAGTAGCTGAGATTACAGGTGCCTGCCACCACGCCTGGCTAATTTTTGTTTTTTTTTTTTTTTTTTTTTTTGAGACGGAGTCTCGCTCTGTCGCCCAGGCTGGAGTGCAGTGGCCGGATCTCAGCTCACTGCAAGCTCCGCCTCCCGGGTTTATGCCATTCTCCTACCTCAGCCTCCCGAGTAGCTGGGACTACAGGCGCCCGCCACCTCACCCAGCTAGTTTTTTGTATTTTTAAATAGAGACAGGGTTTCACCGGGTTAGCCAGGATGGTCTCGATCTCCTGACCTTGTGATCCGCCCGTCTCGGCCTCCCAAAGTGCTGGGATTACAGGCTTGAGCCACTGTGCCCAGCCTAATTTTTGTATTTTTAGTAGAGAGAGGGTTTCACTACGTTGGTCAGGTTGGTCTCGAACTCCTGACCTCAGGTGATCCGCCTGCCTCAGCCTCCCAAAGTGCTGGGATTACAGGCATGAGCCACCGTGCCCGGCCTGCTAATCTCTTCTTATAAGGACACCAGTTATATTTAATTAGAGCCTACCCATAGAATCTTGTTTTAACTTAATTACCTCTTTAAAGGGCCTGTCTCCAAATACAGTCACATTCTGAGTTACTGAGGATTAGGACTTCAAGAAATGGAATTTGCAGAGACACAATTCAGCCCTTAACTGACACCATGGCTCTGGATTCCTAGTCCGCTGCCATTGTGCTCATGTCAGGCTAAGTCATCTGATGGATCCTATTCTTGAGTTGGCTCAATTTTGTGTTGTTTCTTAGGGATAGGGAAGCTGTTTAGAGCCAATGTGAAATTGAAAACTGTTTCCTGGAGCCAAGGCCCACTGGGAAACTGAGTGAGCATGGGCTAGGGAATCCGGGATTCGGCTGACCACCAAACACTGGGAAACAGAAGTTTCTCACCAGAATCTTGGAACTGAAAAGAACTCAGTGAAGTTAACTTGGCCATCTCAGATGGAGGAGAACTTACATGGTATAGTCAGAGAACACAAGTGTCTGAGAGCTCTCATGACTGATACATTCTTTCTTACGTGTATTCAGATTCTTCAGGCCAAGCTCAAACCCCTGTCCCTTGCCTCCAGTCCTCAGAGTTGGAGAGTAAGATAAAACTCATCCATTAAGAGAGGTTTTCTCCCTTGAAGCTTGAAGAAGGCTTGACAAGATATTGAGGAAATTGTTTTTTTTTGTTTTGTTTTTTTTTTTGAGACGGAGTCTCGCTGTGTCACCCAGGCTGGAGTGCAGTGGCGCGATCTCGGCTCACTGCAAGCTCCGCCTCCCGGGTTTACGCCATTCTCCTGCCTCAGCCTCCGAGTAGCTGGGACTACAGGCGCCCGCCACCACGCCCGGCTAGTTTTTTGTATTTTTAGTAGAGACGGGGTTTCACCATGTTAGCCAGGATGGTCTCGATCTCCTGACTTCGTGATCCACCCGCCTCGGCCTCCCAAAGTACTGGGATTACAGGCTTGAGCCACCGCGCCCGGCCTGGAAATTTGTTTTTTATTCAAGAGAGCCTCTTTCTCTCCTTATCTGAAGCTGGAGGTAAGGAATTTAGAGGCAAAAACTTCGCTTACCCCGTTGTTGTCTCTCCTGAGACCTTCAGCCCCTTCTCTGGGCCCTGGCCAGCTCTAGAAAATGGATTAAGGTGAGTTGATATGTAATGTGGTACAGAAACAGGGAGAGGCCCTCTAATATCACAGAGATCACAGATGACTCCAGTGGGATTATGGGGTGTGGTGTATGATGAGGCTTGTGCCAAAAAGTGGCCACAAACAGGAAGAAGGGTCCATCTTCTTATGATGGTTGGTGATTCTCCCTGCCATGGAGAGCAAGCTTGGATTCTGGGGTTTGGAGGCAGCAACTCCAAAAATATCCAGCTGAAACACACAGAGCCAGAGTCAGCATGGTGCTGGGAAGAGTACTGGTTCAGGGATCAGACCACTGGGGTTCTGATCTCTGTCTGAGCCTCAGTTTCCCTTCCTTCACAATGAAGTGGTTTGATTAGGTTATCACTAAGATCCTTCCAGCTCTGAGACTCTAAGCAAAAACCGAAGGATGCTGGGGGGCAGGGAGAAGGAACACTCTTTGTAGCAAATCAGATGATGGACTATGTGTCTCTGTGAACCAAACCAGGCACAGAAAACTCTCCATCTTCATTCCAGAGTTGGTGGGGGGTGGGGGAGCAGGGGGTGTTAGCTGTGGTGTCTCCTTATTTGACAACTCAACCTTTTCCACAGAGCCCCTGCAGACACACCATGGGGAGCTGTTTCCCTTAAGGACCCTGCCCCTGAGGGAAGAGAGGCAGAAACAAGATGGGGCAGGAAGTTGGAAAGGGTGTCTGCATGATGCCAATAGCAAGGTGAAAACAGAGAAATCAGTCCACTATCTGCTTAGTTTCAAATAGAATAAAGGGATCCAATTTTGTAGCTTTCATCTGATGTAATGGATAATGAGATGCAGGATCAGCCTTTTGCAGTGATTCAGTTTAAAGCCCCTGGGAAGGATCTGTTTCCCCCTCCCCAATTATCCTGCCACAGAAATGCCTTAAGTTCCACCATTAAAGCACATGGTGTTAAGTACAGTCCTCTGCAGATCACATCCTTTAAAATACAAAAGCACCACTGGGATACTTCATCAAACAAAGAAAGAACCAGAAAAGTAGTGCTAAGGGGGGATGCTCAGGGAGATGAGGGGCCCTGAAGATTAATCTCTAGATACTTCTCAGTTTCACATTGCCTGACCCTTGTGGGAAAGCTAGATTCTGCCTGAGGAAGTGGAAACTCAAGGACTCCCCTAGAAACCAGATGCCTGCAATTATATTTCCAGTCTTGGGAAATGGGTGGACTCTAAGTGGTGAGGGTAGTTATCACACTGAAAAATCACAGAGGCTGCCAGTAAAACTTAAATCAGGGGGATGGAAATTCTGATAATATATGTGCATTTGGATCAGCCACTATAGAAACCAGTGTAGAAGTACCTCATGGGGCCCCCTGCATGTCCAGAGGATATAAAAGATTTTTATCCTGGGGAAAAAGATTTTTCCCCAGAGGGGGAAAAATCTATACAATTTCTATGATTATCTAATGTATATCTAACCCATAAGGCATGATTTGAAAGTATTATTTGAAACCTAGCAGATAGGGAAACACATAGCCAGGGTTCAAATCTAGTTATGTGACCTTGGGCAGGTGACTTAACATTTCTGAGAATAGATTTCCTCATCAAATTCAGTATAAAGCAACTGGCATGTAGTAATCTTCTACAAATGGAAACTATTATAGTTATGAGTACCGAGGGAGCTTCAGGACACCATTCATGAATTGGCACTAAGCCATGGGATGAATGGTCACCATGGTCAGAGCAAATCAGAGGTCCAGACCTTGATAAATTCATGAATAATCTTTTTCTTTTTTTCTTTCTTTTTTTCTTTTTTTTTCTTTTTTTTTTTTTTTTTTTTTTTTTTTGAGATGGAGTCTTGCTCTGTCACCCAGGCTGGAGTGCAGTGGCACAATCTTGGCTCACTGCAAGCTCCGCCTTCCAGGTTCACACCATTCTCCTGCCTCAGCCTCCCAAGTACCTGGGACTACAGGCACCTGCCACCACGCCCGGTGAATTTTTTGTATTTTTAGTAGAGACAGGGTTTCACGGTGTCAGCCAGGATGGTCTCATATCCTCACTTTGTGATCTGCCCGCCTCGGCCTCCCAGAGTGCTGTGATTACAGGTGTGAGCCACCGCACCTGGCGCATAATCTTTTTCTTACCTGGGTGAATCTTGTTTCTTCCCAACTTAGTCTTTCAGGATCTGCCAATAAAAGAAGCAGAAAGAGTCCTGTACCCCTCCACGCAGCCTGAAAATTTTAGGTTTGGGCCAAGGTTGGCCTTACCCACAGACACGATGGGTGGCTGACTTCATGACAGTATTTAAGAAAAATCATAAGCCACCCTCACCCAAATTTGTATTATGCCACCTGCTATATGGGTCTAAAATTCCATTATTATAGATATTTCCCTCCATCTGGGCAATGGCTTCTGAAGACCCCTACCAAAAACACACAGTTACCTGGGAGAATGTGCATGTCAACACATTGGTGAAAGTTTCCTAACCTGCAATCTAGCTGCTTCTTCAATAAAGAAGAATGGTCTGGAACTCAGGACAAGTAAGTTTTGATAGGACTGGGGTACTTAAAGGGCCAGAGCACAAGCATCTTCCTACAGTAGAATGTACGGGCAGTGGAAAGACACCAAATGGGCATGGGACCTACTAAGAATGTCAGTTGGGCCATCTGTGATTTAGGGAGCTGAGACATGGAGTCAGTTCTAACTTTCAGTTCACTTTTATATTGACTCTACCTGGCTCTTGTACCTTCCAGCGCAGACTTGCTTCCTCCCAAGAGCAATGATGTACTTGGGCAAGAGGTAGAGAGGCGATACTAGTGTCCGGGTAGTCTGAGCAGCAACATCCAGGATCTCAGTGATTGAGACCAAGCAGCTCTGTCTCTGACCAACACTATCATGACAGGAGCTAAAGGTCTCCACTCTGGGTTGGGGTCAAGGAAATGAGTAACTAAGAGTGTGCTCTGCAGATCACTGGGACTCTAGAGGGTCTTTTAGTTGGTCCAAAAGTCCACCCGGAATCCATCATCCAAACACACATGACTGGTTTGTGTTTTGTTTTTTGTTTTGTTTTGTTTTTGAGATGGAGTCTTGCTCTGTCGCCTAGGCTAGAGTGCAGTGGTGCGACCTCGGCTCACTGCAACCTCCACCTCCCAGGTTCAAGCAATTCTCCTACCTCAGCCTCCCAAATAGCTGGGATTACAGGCACCCACCACCACGCCCAGCTAATTTTTGTATTTTTAGTAGAGACAGGGTTTCACCATCTTGGCCAGGCTGGTCTCAAACTCTTGACCTCATGATCCACCTGCCTCGGCCTCCCAAAGTGCTGGGATTATAGGCGTGAGCCACCGTACCTGGCCTGGTTTGTGTTTTAATTGTAATCTCTTAGGAGATAAAAATATATATTTGAAAGTGCAAAGAAATGAATATTTGAAAAAGTATAACTATTGTCATGGTTATTTACTAAGGAAAAATGTGTGTGTGAATATTGAATATGTATGTATGTGTGTACAGACTCACACACACATGTATTCTTCCCTCGCTCCCTCCTTTCCTTCCTTCCTTTCCATTGCCAAAAGAGGCCAGTAAGATATGCGAGAACTGGCATCTCTGCAATCTGACCGGAACAGTCTGAAGGCCACCAGAGTGTGTGTTACATCTGCAGGACTGGCCGCTTTCCTACCAACGTTTTTCAACTCAGATGTTTTGGCATCATGGCAGCACACATCCTCTCTCTAATCCGGTCTGCACCTAAACCCTGTGTAGGCAGTTTCTGCCGCAAAAAGAGCAGCCCAAGAAGTGAGAACTTGGTTCCTCCTACATTACCCTAAATTATATCAGGGAAGTAATATTAATACTTACAACAACTACAACCAAGTTGTAGGACCTCAACTACTCCCCTCCCCAAACTTTCCTCCTCTGAATTATGAGGAAACTTCCTTAGGAAGGTTGGAAGAACTGGGAATGAGAGAGGAGAATTGGGAATGGGGGAGAATGTGTTAAGCAGGTGTAAAACATAGGAAGGGGCTCCATCTCTGAGAGGGGGCTTTGTGGATGGGAGGAGGAGAAGGAACTGAAGGGCGGTAATTAGCTTATTATTGTTTCCCCTGGGTGTTGTGAGAATTCCTTGGGAGACACTTGTAAAAAAGCAGAGGGAAGACAGTAAATACACATCTAATGATATGCTAAATAAATTATTAGTGTTATTATTATGACTATAATAGCAATTGTAACTTGCTTCCTGCTCGAATTTCCACTAAAGATGGGAATTGACCCCCTTACTGCCAGGCCTCGCAGCTGTCAATAACTCCCAGCCTCCGCCTTCCCAGGAATCAGTCCCCAGGAGTAATTGGGCAATATAGACTAGGCTTCAGTTAACAGCCACTCTCCTGGTTTCTGCAGAAGGAGAACCAAACGGGAGCTCAACATAAGCACACAAGGCCTCTGCCAGGTACCTGCTCTAGCAAAGAAAAGAAGAAAAAGAACCTTGCCGAGAATCGTGGGGGTTATACTTCGGGAATAACTTATTGATTTCCAAGCAAGAGAACTCAGGGAGGGCAAAACCTGAGGCAGGCAGTTAGGGAGGGGGTGGGTCACAGAAATGAAGGGGAAATATACAAATCAGGGATACTCAGTCTAGAGATCATAGGCTTCTAGGACTCCTGCAACTGTCAAGGGCATTTCCAGAATTTTGCTAGGAAGCGAGGCAATTGCTTTTGTCAGCTTCTCAAAGGGGTCTGGGACCCAGAAACAGCTAAGAGTCATTCCAGCCCAGGTAAAAGGGACCCAGGACTCTTTGGGCTTAATAATAGTGGCCAGTGTCTATTGGTTTCCTGACTTTTGGCTGAGGACAAACCAATAGACACTGGCCACTATTGTAATCTGCTGTTTACAGCAACTGTCAGCAACCCCCCCACCCCCACCTCCCTACTTCTAGCCAGAGCCCAGGCACCTGCCCTGAGCCCTTCTTAGGCAAATATATGTAAATGTTGGACCCTCAGTTCTCCCTCCCTGCATTTCTTTAGGGAAAGCAACAACCATCCCAGTAAGCCACAGGTATTCATGGGGAAGAAGGAGAGGGCTAGTTGTCTGAGAGGGAAAATGCCAAAGGCTGCAGACTAGGAAATGAGCTCCTTTCTGGACCTCAGTCCTTCACCTAGTCACCTAGTCACAGGGTGGATTGCCTCTAAGGATTGTTACGGGAAAAGGAACCAAATTTGGGAGGGTCCTTCTTGCTTTAAGCCTTGACGGGAGACGGGGAGGCCAACCCTTCTCCGCAGACCGGGATCCTCACTAGACAGAGGAGCTCCAAACCTGCCTATCTCATCCCATGCACCGACGGTGCCTGGCCTGGCTCCAAACTCCCGAAAGGGACCATTTTATAGGGGACCAAAAAGGGGACACTGATGATAATAATAATAATAAAAATGAAACAATCTGATTGGGGCATTACTGGATCAGAAAATTCAATTTAACTATAGAAAATTCTTTCTATAGTTAAATTGTTAAAATTTTTTAACTATTAAATTAAAAATTTAAGCCTGATCTGTTTGGCAGCCCTGGAGCAGGGCTGAGGCATAGAGAGAAAGCTTTCCTTCAGCCAGATTGTCGGTCTCGCCCTGATTTATTTTTGTTTTATTTGTGGATTTCTCAGCGGAGCCAGTGGTGGTTCCTCTTTGCACCCCTCGGGTTGACAGGCAATTCCTTCCTAGCCCAGGTCTCAGCTCTGGTTTAGTTTTCATAATTTGGGGGTCCAGGGAGCCAGGAGACTGGAGATAGAAAGCACAAGTGCACTGGGGAGGTGGGTCTGCCTTGGCTTACCACCAAATTTCCGGACTTCAGGTGCCTTGCTCCAGTCCCTGCCCCATCCTAGGCTCAGGATGCTCTCCCACCCTACTAACCACTGACCTGGTCAAAACCCAAGCTGCTACAAGCTGCCATGTTATCTCCCAGCCTGGCTAGGGTGCCTGCTAGCCAGCAGTGGCTATGGTGGTGTGCAGAGTGAGGGTGAGTTTTTGTATTGACTACCGTTCCGTTTACCTCAACAAGTATGTTTGGGCAACCATTCTGTGCCAGGCAGCAGACAGAGTCCCTGCACTGCAGGAATTCCTAGTCCTGTGGGCAGGGGTGTGTGGAGGGTGGCACACGGTGGTTAGCCTGGTCCAAGGGTCTACACTCCCTTCCTAGCATCCTAGAGATCCTGGAGGCCAGGTTGGCCACTAAGCCTGCGTTCAGGACAACTCCTTCACACATTCAATGAAGTTATCCGTAACTCCCTGGTTTAAAAAAAAAAAAAAAAAAAAAAAAAACTGGCAGTGGTGGGAGGTATTTCCCCACTGGGTTGGTTAGTAGCAGGGGAAGAATTGTGGAGCCCTGGCCCAGTGGCGCCTGGAAGGAGACTGACGTAAGAGTGGTGTAGCTGTGAGTGGGAGAAGTGAAATCTAGTGGAGTAAGTCCATGTTCCCTGCTCCTTAAGTCAAATTCTCCCTGAAAAGACCCAGGGCAGCACTGTTAGGGAGCTGAAGGAGTCCCTCTGTGCCCAGAGGGAATTAGGCCACTCAGGCTTCAGAGAAGGAGGGCGGGTGGTGAGCACAATCTCCCCAAGCCCCCATCAGAGCAGGTCCAATTCTTGCAAATTCACACCTCAGTCCACCAGGTTCTGGTCCCATCCTACATTCCCGCCAGGGCACAGGAGGCCCAGATAAAAACAAGCTTTATTTTGGCCAAATTAACTCACTTTCCTGGATTACCTCACTTATCAGAAAGTGAAAGTACACCCCACACTCCCCGCCCTGTCCCTGCCTAAATCTCTTTATCTCTGAAGCCCACTCTTTGAGATCTAAAAATTAGGGTTCAACAGAAACGCGCTAGGACTGCAGGAGGGACACGACAGTCCCTATCTTTCAGTGCACTAAAAGCCAAACTGAAGGCTGCTTCCTCGGTGGAGTGTCTCAGGGTGAGATGGCAGGACTGTTCGCTGCTTCCCGTTTTACAAGCTCCTTGTCCACCTTCTGCTCCAGCCCCTCACAAAACCGGTTCTCACCTTCTGGTGGGTACTGGTGTTTACCCCTTTCCTCCCGCTATCTGTTCAAACGGAGCCCACCCACCCTCCATTCACCTCCCTCCTTGAGGCTCCCTGAGCTCTATTTACCCTTTTGTAACTCCATCCCTCCATAAGTACACAACTCTTCTAGCTGGTTTCCTAGAGGGCAGATACAGCGTTTCCAGTTGGCCCTCTGCAGATATCTGTGAACAAGTCTTTCCCAGCTCCTACATATAAATATGTCTGTTCTGAGATAGACGGGCCTAAGTCCTAACGCACACACATCACAAGATAATTACACCTTATATACATACAGATCTCTCTATAGAGTTATATTTGTAAGTGTCTATAACTCTAGAGAGAGATTGCAGCATGCACATATAGGACTATAATTATTTATGTCTATTTTTATAACTATGTAGTTATAAACAGATATGCCTATATATAGCGATAATAATATAGAAACGTCTCCATAGCCATATATGGCTCTAAGTGAATGCTCTAACTACTCTATTTCACAATCAATAAGTATATATCTCCTGATACATAATTCTAACAATATACATTTTTATCTATATAGCTGTTCAGAGATATAAATCTGTCAGGATATCAAATGTACATAAAGCCGGATGGCTGTAAGAGAGTCGTATATTTTCCCATATATAAATCTGCTCTTACAACTACTGTATATGCACAAATACAATGGAAATAATTATATTTCCCTCAAACATAAATCTGTAAATACAACCACAGCACATTTAGGTACGGTTAGACATAGAGCAATATTTCCTAGACATCAGTCTGTCAATAGAGCCACCAGTGCCTCCAAACAGAGAGTTATAGAGGGAGTTATAAATAAACTCTCCAGATGTGAACGGATCAGTAGAACTAGATGTAAACATGACTCCAAGCCGTTCTTTCTTCTTCTTCTTCTTTGTAAGATATTCCTGAAGCAAGCCGAGTCATATAACAGGGTGCAGAGGTATCTGGGTACTGGTATTTTTCCCCCCAAGGAGAGTCGGAGGTCGCTGGACTTTGGGAAACAGAACAGGAGTGGGTGGGGGACAGTGCCCGCTCCCAACGCAGCCCAGAAGCCCCTTCCGTCAGTCTCCTGGTGGCTGAGAGCTCGGGCAAGTGGAGAGGCCTAAGGGAGAAAATGAAAAAGCAGAGTCTGGCTTGAGTCGTTTGGCCCTTCTCCGGCCTAAAACACTCTCAACATGGAAGCCCCGAGCTGGCGTCGGAGCGGAGAGAGCCCACCAGGCGCAGAGGCTTGGGGAAAGGGGCTGCAGGTCGGGCTGCGGAGGCCGAGCGGAGTCGCCAGCCCGTGCCTGACCGCCCGGCGCCCCATCGCCCGGGGCCGGTGCCTTGCCGGCGGCCTGGAACACAAAACCTGGGCCCTAGCCCTGCGCTCAGCGCTTCCGCCCGTCTTATTTTATTGCTGTTTTGTCCGATTAGATATCGCAGCGTCCTCCACCCGTTGTTGTTCTCAAATGCGAAGGCACCCAGGGCTTTCAGCACCAGGGCTGGCTTTAAATAAGTGACTCAGTGGATAGTGTATTTCTCTTTTCAGACCAAATGGGTCAGCGGCTACTGAAAAAGAATCCAGATCTCTGAAAGGGTTTGTGACAAATCTTTTAGAAGTTCTCACGCTCACTTGTTACGATGATTTTCTTTTCTTTTTTCTCTTTTAAAAAAGTTGGCTAATTTGTGTTTCTATATTCCTCTTTAATTTTATTTTTATTGGGGGTGCAATTGTTTTGAAAGGAGGGATTTCGTTAGACCCGAAACTGTGGGGCGGCTCCCTCTCTAGCAAACTTACTATCTCTACGCCTGTGACTGCCATCTCCCCCAAGTAAACAAACTAATTAAATGACCAGAAAACTGTACCTGGAGAGAATGAGGTGGATGTTGCAGGATCCGGGACCGAAGTCTTTGCTTCCTTCATGAAAAATCGGCTAGTCTCCAAGCTCGCGAAGGAAAATTCAAGGCGCCTCAACTCCTCCTTTTACATTTTTAAATAAAGAGCCTAGAAAGGGACCTGGGCCTGCCGGAGCCCTAGCCTGGCTCTCCCCACTCCCCGGCGGCCATAAGTGTTTTTCTGCTTCCGTCCGGGGCCCGTTCTCCCGGGCATCTCTGCGCTCCTGCCGGATCAAGGCTGTGGTCATCACCTCATTCATCTCTGCCCCTTGGCCTGACCCTGCACATTTGGCCTCCTCCTTAAAACAGGGGCTCCTAGAGAGTCCCAAAAGCCATTAACCATCCCCATATGTGGGATCCCTTCCCTGATCGCACAAAGCAGAAGCCTGAGAAAAAAAGCAATAAAGAGTGGTCTCCTGGCTCTCCTTCCCCTCTTCTGTCCCTTGTCTGGGAAAGGGGTTCCCAACCCCAGCCCCCCAAGGGCATATTGAGAAGCTTTCTTCCTCCCTTCTTTTCCTATCTCCACCTCAGATGCTGTGATCCTGACTCCTTCCTGTCTCCACCTCAAAATATTTCCTCTTGCATTTTATTGTTATCCTGTTATGGAGGGACTGTTAACTACTGTTTTATTATTATTATTCATTATTTATTGTTATTATGATTGTTGTTAGAGATTTGTTCACCACGTTCAGGGGACAGCAGCCTGGCCCAGGGGGAAGCCTGCCTCTCTCTCTCTCTCTCTCTCTCTCTCTCTGTCTCTCTCTCTCTCTCTCTCACACACACACACACACACACACAAACGCAGTACACACACTCACACATATATGCTCACAAATGCCTGCTGTGTTCAGGCCCCTGCACAGCAATCCAAAGAGGCAGGCATCCTACCCCAGCACGCAAACAACACACTGCCCACGCACGCCAGTATTCAGGCAGAACACCACCCCCAGACCAACGCCAAAACCCACACGCACCGAGCTTGCAAGGAAAGGAAAATACGTAAAGAATCCCTTCTCTCCCACAACCTGGAGGGGCGAGTCAGGCCTCTGTCTCTTCCCCCCAGTCGCTTTCGCTTTCTCTTTTTTTTTTTTTTTTTCCTCCTTGTTTACAGCTTCAGAGAGCTCAAGGCCCATAAATCTTGAGGGGCCTACAGAGCGCAGAGCACATTTGTATGCATCGTTAGGACTCGCTAATACCTAAGCCCATTAAGGAGCGTGTTTGCGCGTGGTTTCCGGTGTGTATTAACTTATAGTTAAATTCTGGAGGAAAGGGCATTGTGAATTAACATATACCAAATCCATCATGGGCTTTTGTCATATCAGATTAGTCAGTCATGGGTTTGGGGGAGCAACTTGCCTGGATCGGGGTGTACCCACCCTCCAAACTTTGTGGAGCAAGCCCGGGGGTCTTGGGAAACATGAAGGCATTCCTATCCAGCCCCAGTCATTCGGGCCCCCCAGGCCTAGCGGCTGCACACCTGCGAGATGGCGGAGGGACTGCAGACCCGGGTGCGGGAGGCCAGCGCCGGCGAAGGGAGGCAGGTGAGGGAGGCCCCTCCAGCGTCCTGCTGGGGTTGAGTTGGGGCGGCTCGGCCCGTGGCCGCTGGGTCGTCTGGTTTCCGCTTTCCGAAAGAAATGAGAGGAGAGGCAAGTGGAGTCGCTGAACTTTAATTAAACCGCAGAGAAGACAGTGAGGGGAGGGGGAAAAAAAAAAAAAACACACACAAGATCGGAGAAGGAGGAGGAGGCGGCCGAGAGATCGAGGAAAGGAAGTCCCGGCGGCTCGGGGGAACTTGGAGATCTTTCCAAGGGACTGAAAGCTGGAAGTTGCATGAAGGTGTTCCTTTCCCCCACCCCAGCTACTCCGCCCCAGTCGAAAAGGCTAATTTTAGACCTCTTATTTTAAAAAAAAAAAAAGAAAAAAGAAAGAAAGAAAGAAAGAAAAGGTAAAGAAAAAGAAAATCTAATTATGTGGAATGTTTCAGCCAGGTGTTCCTGGTTCCAATGACTCAGACCCTATTGGAGCCCCGAGGATCTGTATAATTGGGCCTGCATAGACAGAGATGAAGGATGCCAGTTCTAAAAGGAGGAAGGGGAGAGGAAAGTCCATCTCTTGGGGTCTTGTAGAAAATGCCAAAGACCAAACAAGCTAAATTATTGTGTCCGTGTAGATCTATTTGCCTATTTACATACAGCAGGCTGTGGGGGTTGGGGGTGAGGGGAGGCCGGGAATAAACGACCAGGATGGAGCGGGCTGGCAGGAGAGAAAATGCGCCCCCCGCCCTTTGCGGGAACAGCCAAGGGGCCTCCTCAGCTCGCAGCTCAGGCGGCCGCGCGGCGGGCCGGTCCGGGACCGGGGGCCGGGGCCGGGCTGGGGGAGGGGAGGCGGGGGCGGGAGGGGAGGCGGAGGCGGGCCCTCCCCGGGCGCTGTGAACTTTAGCTGGGCCGCCGCCTGTCAGCCCCAGAAAGCGTTAAAGGTGCAGCAGCCCGCGCCAGCCTCCGCAGCCGCCTTTGTACGCGTGATTTATGACTTCAATCTTGGTTCACCGAGAGTTCACACGGCTTTCGCTGCTGTTGAAGGTTAAAAGATGGTCTTCGCTTGACAAGTGGGACTATTGAAAATTCCTTCTTCTTCTTTTTTTTTTTTGAAGCGAAGAGCAGACGCTCAGGACAGAAAAAAAATTGGGGGGGGGGCGGGGGACAGGGGTTGCAGGTGGGCCAAAATGGTAGGTCAGGAAGGTTTGTCTTCCTATATTTAGGATTTTTTGTTGCTGGGATTTGAGTGCGTGTTGGGGAGAGGGTAGAGACTAGGAGGGAGCTAGGGAAGAGATTTAAAGATCTCTCATATTTAGAGGCCAAAGGAGTGGGAAAAAAATAAAACTCGTCCTTTCACAGTTAATTATCTGGGTAACTTGGGTCACACCCCGTAACTGATCCTCCTCTAGAAACCGGAAATGGGCCAGGAAAGGGAGAGAGTTTGGGTAAAAGGTGAGGTTTGTGTGCTTCTCACTGGGTATACTTGGTTGATCATCCACCTTACCTGGGTAACCACTTTTTTTTTTTTTTTTGGAAATGGGGTCCAGTTCTGTTGCCCAGGCCGGAGTGTCGTGGCACCATCATGGTTCACTGAAGCCTCAAACTCCTGGGCTCAAGTAGTCCTTCCACCTTAACCTCCTAAGTATGTGAGACTGCAGGCATGTGCCACACCGCCAGGCTGGGTAACTGCTTTTCAATGTGCTCCTGCACCCACAGATTTGGACAAGGGTATTTTTAGGCCCCAGTCTTTCAACTCTCTTCATTCTGTAGGTTTAGCCTGCCATTTACATTTGATGCACATGAAGAGGCTAATGGGAAGGAAATCTGTAGAACTGGAAGTCCTTTCTAATCCCAAATCCCCTTGGTCCAAGAGCCAGTCTCTCTTCTTTCTAGCATTTTGAAAAAGGTCGTGCCACAGCAGAGATGGTGGTCAAAGATCTCCTAAAGACCAGGATATAAGGCTCCTTTGTGGTCTAAGGCTCTGAGTACTTGGAGAAACAAAACTCACTCCTTCTTTGTAGATTCAGAGAGAGATAGAGAGAGAGAGAGAGAGAGAGAGGAGATACCTTGAAGCTGAGGGTCTGCTTGGCTCTTTGAGGTTTTTTTTTTTTTAAGATACATGTTTTAAAATTTTTCTGGAGTGGGAATTTGGGATTGTGTGCACTGGGAAGGGGAACAGCAGAGAGCTGGGTGTGGAGTTGGGTGTGCCTCCCTAGCCCTAAATAGGCCCCATTACCATTATCGATGCTAGGTAAATATTTTCCTAAGAGATAGAGCCAGCCCCTCAAATCCAGATCTGGGAACCAAAGGCATCCACGCTAGAAGGGGCACTCCGTGCTTCTCTTTCCACATAGAGTTAGGGAGGTGTTTTCCCACAATGTGAGGACTTAGATAAGAGAGGGAGAAGAGCCAGAAAGATGTCCACATCTTGCCAGGACACCTAGCACCAGGCCCTCCTACGGGGGACCTCGTATGTAAATAGCAGAATGGGGAGCAGAGAACAGAGAGACCCCAGAAATCCAGAGTCCAGGCTCTGAGGTCACTTTGGCAGGAATGGTCCTCTGGCCTTAGGAAGAACAGAGGGGCAATATGGCACAGTTTAGAAGCTCAGGGAGTGGTAACTGTTAGGAGGAATTAGCCAAGGAAGCTAATGAATCTCTTCCAGGTTCTGGTTGGCAAGCAGAGGAACGAACTTAACAGCCTCTGGAAGTAATGTCTGTACTGAAGTCACCTTCCCACCCTTTCTGTGTTCCTCCCTGGGAAATAATTCCAGTGGGCTTGTGCTTATCTGCAAGTCTGGAGTAATTATGAATTATTAATTCATCATTAAGACTTGATTGTGACCATTGCTTTCCAGTGCACCCATTTATCTCATTCTTTGTGAGGCAGAGGGCAGCCTCTGTTAGCCCGTGGCTTCTGTAACAGGCAAACTGAGGCCAGCCCCTCTTGAAGGCAGTCCTTGAACTCTGCCCTATGTGGGATGGTTGCCTCATTACCAGTCAAGTCATGTTGCACCTCAGAGTATTTGTGCAATACAGCCACCTCCCGCTAATTTCAGATTTCAAAGTGCTTTGTAGGTTCCTGGAGAGAGAGAGTAGGAGATTAGGAGTGAGACTCCAGTAGGGGAAGAAACTTGGCCAAGCTGCGTGTGGAGACAGGAATTAAGGCCAGATGGGAGGACTCCCAGGCACAGTAGCTAAGCAATCTGGGATCAGGAATGGGCATTTTACCTTCCTTACCCTAAGGAGATGCTAGCCTCCCTCAACTCTCTGGGGACCCCGGAACACTCATCTGGCCCGTTTTCCTGACCTCTCTTTCCCCCACCAGCCTCTCAATTGAGAGGCACAGGTTTCAAGACACATCATCCCCTCGGATGGTTAGGGGTGGGAAAGTGGGATCTGCCAGTTGTTTCACATCTGTGAGAGGCCTGGAGAGGAAGAAAATTGCTCCTTTCCCATGAGGTAATTCCCATCTAAATCCCTGCTATAAGCTCACCTCCCCCAGCACTGAAACAATTCTCTTCATCCTTTTTTTTCCCTCTTCTTCCCTCTGAAACTACAGGCAGGGAGATTGAGGGCAGGAAAGGCAGCTCCCAACAGCTGTACCTAGAGAAAGAGACAGAAGTAGGAAATGAGGGGAGAGTGGCTTAAACCTGTTACTTCACAACTTTTGTCTCCATTCTTCAAACCCAGGTCAACACCTTGAAACCAGGGCCATGGGAAGCCCTCTCTCCTTGTTCCCCTAACTCTCTCTCACAGAAGAGGAGCCCTGCGTCCCTCCCTGAGGCCAGGGCTGCTTTAAAAACTACTGTAAGAACACTACCACTTTCTACAGGACACCTGAAGTCCCAACCCCCATGTGTCTCTCAGTGCCTGTCTGGTACAGAGGGAGCCAGTGACTTTGTCAGCACATCACCATTTTGTGCCCCACCAGGGGGTGGTCCATGGAGTCATCTCAGCTTTCAGCCCAGACCTCGCTCACTCTTTCCCCAAGCCACGCCAACATTCCTTGGTCTCTCCCAAGCCAGGAGGCAGGTAAGAAGTCCATCCAGAGGGTCCCCTGGAACTGGCTAATATAGTTTACTCTACTGTTTGATGGTAAATAAAGAGAACTTGGGAAAAAAGGGAAGGAGCAACTGCGCCTGGTGTCCTCCTCAGCCACCCCTCCCCTGGACATTGGCTTTCTCCATGAAACAGTGCACTGTTGTTCTTGGACAACCATTCCCCGCCATCTTTGTTGAAGGGTTTGAGTTTCACCCTCCGTTCACCCCCATTAATCACCCCAGCAGCTAAACATCACCCAGCCCCCTCTGGCCCTTTCTCTTCTTCTTGCCCTTAGTATTCATGTGGGAGCATTCCTCACTGCTGCACGCTCACAAAGACCCCTCCTCTGACACAAGGTCCCTCCCACTCCCCAACCACCCAGTCCATGATGGGTACTACTCACTGTTCTGGATGTTCCAACTGCTGGCGCCCACTCCCCAGCTGTCTCCATAGCCACTGCCCCCTTCCCATGCACGTGTCAACTTACCACACCCTCTTTCGGGTACCTCCTTTTAGCCCCACAGACTCTCTTCAGTCTTTCCCAGCCGCCATTCTGCCCTCCATGGCCTATGCATGTGTAACCCCTGCCTGCTTCCCTATACTTCTCCTCGCTTCTCTCTTCTTTCCCTCCCCAAGACATTCAGTAAGCACTTCAGATGGTGGACCTGAAGCCCTTCCCTTCCGGCCTTGAGAAACTGAGAGGTGGTGTACCACAGTGGTTAAAAGCATGGGTTTGTGATTCAAGTCCCTGATCTGACACTTGCTAGTTGTACAAACTTGGGCAAATTACTTAACGTCTCTGAGCCATCCATAAAATAGACATACCCACTGACCTTATAGAGTTGTTCTGTAGATCAGATTAAATTTTATTTGCATAGATCCAAGCATTCAGCAGGGGCTTGATAAATGGTAGTTATTGTGTTACAAGCTTCTTGTGAAGAAAGAAAGAGATGTTCTTCAGATTCCAATATAAGTGAAGGAATTGCCTCCTCCAGCACCAGAGAGGGAGGGATAAAAATAACATGGTCTTGCAGATAAGCAGGGCCCATTTACCGGGCAGTGATACTCTTCTATTAGCTCTAGAGGGTACCAACTTCCGCTGCACATTGGAACCCCCGGTGAGTTTTTTTGATTGTTTGATTTTGTTTTTGAGATGGCGTCTTGCTCTATTGCCCAGACTGGAGTGCAGTGGCACATCTCGGCTCACTGCAACCTCTGCCTCCTGGGTTCAAGCAATTATCCCTGCCGCAGCCTCCCAAGTAGCTGGGATTGCAGGTGCCTGCCACCATACCTGGCTCATTTTTGTATTTTTAATAGAGACAGGGTTTCACCATGTTGGCCAGGCTGGTTTCGAACTCCTGACCTCAGGTGATCCGCCTGCCTCGGCCTCCCAACGTGCTGGGATTACAGGTGTGAGGCACCATGCCCAGCCACAAGTTTTTAAAAATACTGATGCCCGGGTCCCACCTCCAGAGATTCCAATTTGGTTGACCTGTAGTAGGGCCTGGGCATCTGGATTTTTAAAACTCCACAGGTTGCTAATGTGTAGCCAGAGGTTGAGATGCAGACCCTAGGAAATGGTACAAGAGGTAAGGGGAGGGCTGACACTTCTGCCAGAGCAAGGGAGGGGAGGGATACTCAGCTGAGAGCTGCTTCTCAAACTGGGACATCCCCTCACCAGTGGCACTGCTTCAGTCAGGGAGGTTTTCACTTAGAATTAGCTTCTTTTGAGATCCCAGAATTTCAGAGACTCTCACCCTTTTCATTTCCTATAGCTATTAGAATTTAGAAAGGGGCCACCCCAAGAGGAGACAGAGGAATCGACAAATTGACCTCTAAGAGGCTCATCTCTTATCAGAAAAGCATATGGTCCCCAGACCACCAGTGATAGAAGCAGAGGCAGATACCTCCAGTAGTGGGAAAATTTGTAGCTACATAGTAAATAGAGTTTCTACCTGGTTGCTACAATAATAGGCCAAGCAATTAGGATACAAGTTTCCAGGATCTTTTCCTATATTTCCAAAAAGATAAATCACCCCTAGGAACAGAATCTGCATATTGTAATTAACTGATAAATATTTCACGCCTGGTTCAAACTTTCTCCTCTTCTATTTAATGGCCACAAACTTGAGCACAGAGGAAAGAGGAGTGAGGAGAGTGGGGGTTGGCTGTAGGGGGGAGGTTCTTCTACCTTGGCTTCAGGGAGGGAGAAACTGTCTTGGTTAATTATTTACTGTCTTCCTGTTCTTTTAAGAAAACATTGCTCACCTGGAGAAAATCAGGTCCCAGGTGGTAAAGGGTGTGACTTGGGCTTGTTGGCCTCAGCTCTGACCTCCCCCAGGAGAGGCCAGTTTTTGGTGACCCTGGGGCTGCTGGGAGCCGCAGGCTTTGGAGTCAGGGGCCCAGTGTTTGAACACAAGCTCTGTTCTGTCACTTATTAACTGGATGGCTTTAGGTAATTTACCTAATTTATGTGAAACTCAGTTTCTTCATCTGTAAAACAGACATATTTTTTACCTTGTAGGGTGGCCTATGCTCAGTTGGTTCTCAATGCATGATAACTATTATTATCAACAGTAACAATGAATAATTAATAGCCCATTGGATTGTACCCCTTCCCTTCCTCAACCCTGTCCCAGTGTGTAGGGCACCTAAACTGCTGAATGCTTACTGTGAGTATGGTGAATGCCTTAGCTCAATTAATCAATATAATTCTTTGAAGGGAATATCTTATTATCCCTACTTATCTGTGTTTTGTAAATGAGAGAACAGGGTGTGTAGAAGTTAAATACCTTGCCAGGAGTCGCACAACTAAGTGGTTAAGGGCACAGGCTCTGCA
This sequence comes from Macaca nemestrina, assembly GCF_043159975.1. Classification (NCBI taxonomy): domain Eukaryota; kingdom Metazoa; phylum Chordata; class Mammalia; order Primates; family Cercopithecidae; genus Macaca; species Macaca nemestrina. Next base: position 79,339,624 of record NC_092134.1, on the reverse strand, counting down.
GTCTTGACTGTGTAGTTTCAAATTTGGGCTCTGCCATTTAATAATAGACTCTCCTTGACTTATGATGAGGCTGTGTCCCGATAAAGCTGTAGTAAGTTGAAAATATTGTAAGGTGGATATGCATTTCATACACCTAACTCACCAAATATCATAGCTCAGCCTTGCCTACCTTAAAGTGCTCAGAACACTTTCATCAGCCTACAGTTGGGCAAGATCATCTAGCACAAAGCCTATTTTATAATAAAGTGTTGACTATCTTATGTATTCAACTTGAGATATTTATTCATCTCACGTATTCAACATGAGATTCAACATGTTATACTATACTGAAAGTGAAAAACAGAATGGTTGTATGAGTATTAGAAGTACAGTATCTAATGAATGCATATCACTTCGGCACCATCATAAAGCTGAGAAATTGTAAGTCAAACTGTCATAAGTCGAGGACTGTCTGTAATCACTGTAAGATGGAACATAAACGACTTAACCTCGCTAAGCCTCAGTTTCTTCATCTGTAAATTGGGGATATGAATGGTACCTACCTGAAAGGTAGTTGTGAGAATTAAGTGAGAAATGCGTGCATAGCACCTGTCTCAGTCCTGGCATGTGGTAAGTGCCTAGTAAATGTGAGTTGTCAGTACCATCACCATACTCCCCAGCAACTCAGAGCCATGGTGTCTCCTGCTCTTTGGTGGTGTTTGGGAGGTGAATGAGTCTGAGGGTCCTCCAAAGGTCACAGAGCTGCTCTTTTAACTCCCCCTGACAGACACACACACTTCAGTATCTAGGACTTGGGAAAAAGGACACTAAGCAGATTATGACTCCATTTCGGGAATTAAATCAAAACTCAAGACTAACTCAATTTGGCTTCTGACGAGAGGGAAAGGTTAGAAGGGAGTGAGGAGGCAGCTGGGTGTGCGTTCAGAATTGTAATTGGTTCTGGATCCCACCTCCCAGCCCCTCCACAGGTCCAGGCCCAAGGAGTATCCCGTGGGGGTGGAGAAGTGAAGGAGCCTTAGAACCCTGTGTTATCTGAATGTGGGTGAGGTGGGGAGAACATGGGCAAGGAGTTTGGAAATTATCCAGAAACATTTCCCAAAGGGAGGTCTTCCCGCATACCACCTCAGCCTGGCCCTGGATTGCAGGGGAACCCCAGAACAGATGGGGTCTGGGGGCTTAGACAGGTAGGTGACCTCAGCAGAGGGGAGAAAAAGTCCTGCTGGAGACAGTCGCCTCCCTGGAGAAGTACCTGGGCTGGTGTTCTCTTTAAAGACGTCTAAGCAGTACTGGTATGCTAAAAACATTATGTATATGTACACCGGGGCCTATCATGGGGAGGGGGGAGGGGGGAGGGATTGCATTGGGAGTTATACCTGATGTAAATGACGAGTTGATGGGTGCAGCACACCAACAAGGCACCAGTATACATATGTAACAAACCTGCATGTTATGCACATGTACCCTACAACTTAAAGTATAATAATAATAAATAAATTTAAAAAAGAAAAGAAAAGAAAAAAAAATATATATATATATATATTCTGTGTGTGAGTAGCCACTCAGCTCTTACTCGGCTTCGCACATGTAGCCCAGATTATCCCGAGCATTGTAAACTAAAAGTGAAATTCGATTTCTACTTAAGAGAGAGCGTCATTTTCCTCAGTAGTATCTCCCATGCCCCCAGCACTCCACCTGGCTTTAAAGGCCATTATACAGAAGGGAGAACTGAGCCTCCAGGAGTTGGGTGGCTTGTTCAGAATCACAGAAGCAGCGTGGATCCAAGGAGGGTTCTGTTACCAAACAGAAACCAGTGTCTTGGGAAAGAGAAAGCAGAGGAAGCCCCCACCTCTGCCCTAACCTGAGGCTTTGAGCCTCCCGCAAAGCCGAGTGAGTTGAGAGCGCCCGGCCCGGAAGGCAGATGCTGCGGAGGGAGGGACTCCCGGGCTCGCCAAACAGCGGGGCCTCGGGCGAGAGCGTCGCCAGCGCGTCCTCATTCTGCGATTACTGTCAGGGGACCATCCATCAGCGCAGCCCGGGACGCTGGGCCAGACTGCCCGCCGCCCGCCCGGGTCTCTCCAGATCGCATTAGCTTGGGGCGAGGGCGCAGTGCGGCACCGGCTGCTGAGGGAGAGGCGTGGCGGGGAGGGGGTAGGGCGGGGGGGACGAGGACATCGCGGTGGGGCCACTGTAGGGGCAGGGGAGAGGCTGCTTTAGGACCGTCCTCCTTTTCTTCCAATCTCCCGCATCTGGGATCTAAGGTGGATGAAAGGGGCACTAGAATGGGCGGCTTTTGGGGGCCAGGGAGTGCAGAACACAGAAGGCAGCAGGGAAGGGCAGTGATGTGGGGAGTTACCAGAAGCAGAGGAAGAAATACCTGTAAAGGGGAAAGCCAGAGAAATTGGGGAGGGGAGAGATTGAAAACGGGGGTGCAGAGATTGGGGGTTAGTGGAAGAAAAGGACTTAAAGGGAAAGGAAAAGAGAAGCTGTAAAGGGAAAGAGAATTGGAAAGGAATTGATGAGAGAGCAGGGAAATAGGAAACCGCAGATCGTCAGGGGCCGGCAAAACCTTAGAGACAATCTACTGCAGCCCCTCATTCTACAAATGAAGAAATGGAGGCCCAGAGAGGGGAATCCCTTATCCAAAGACCCACTCCAGCTGCTGGCTGGGCGGGCTCTTGACGCCAGGCTCATTCATTCAACCCATGTGTTTTGAGCATCTGCTGTGTCCTGGGCACTGGGCTGCTAAGATGACTCAGGATCAGCTCCTGCCCTCCAGAAGCTACAGTCTTTCCTCAGGGGGTTGGAGGGGCTGAGCGTCCAGGAAGCTCCCTCACCCCCAGCCGGAAGGAACTCCCTGAGCCCCACCTGTCCTGGCCACTGAACCCTCCTTGCCCTCTGCTGTTCCACTTATCTCCTCATGCAGGGTGGCAGTTCCCTGGAAGATCGCCCCTCTCCACTTTCCAGGGGACTCCCCAGGCGTGGAGACAGGTACTTGACAAGTTGGCCAAACTGGCCAACTTGTTCTATCTCCCACAGCCAACAGGGTAGGCCTAGAAGCAAAGCCCATATTCCTTGCTGGGTTTCTCCTCTAGGCATGGACAAATCCCACAGGTTGCACTGAGATCCAGTCGAGCTGTGGTAAGTAGGATTGAGGCTGGACATGAAGAAGTACTTCCAGGTCCCACAGTCTGGGACCATTTTCTTGCTGGGGCTTTAAAGTAGCTGTCCTTCTGGGAGCACAGTGTTGGCACCATCTTCCAGGGAAGGACTTGTCCTCCTCAGTCTCCAGTTGGCCTTGTGGGAGGCATTGTGCTGGGAATGTTCGGGTTCCAGATACCTGGTCTCTGTCCATGGGGTTTCTGCTCTAGACATGAGTGAACTGATATCTCCCTGGCATCCTCCCAGTCACTGCCAGCTCTGCAACATCGTGGAGTCCCTGAGTCCTTCACAACTCCCAGATCATCTCATCCTTCCTCCTTGCTCTGGGAAGACCATGTCTGAGTAGTTTCAACTAACCTCTCACCTTAAACCCAGTCCCTGACAACCAGAAGTACCTCCTTAGTCTAGACTTGACCTTCCTTGCTGCCGTGCTCCATCAGCAATGACCAGGGCTGAAGCAGCACATTTTTTCTACAAACAACCTTCCCTCCCAGTGATACTCACCCAATCCTCGGCGGTCAGGCAGGGAGTGGGGACAGCCTCCTGCCAAGAGCTCTGGAAGGCAGCTCTGCCTCCTCTGTCTGAAGTAAGCTCCTGTATACTCTGAGATGGTGGTGTTCATTTTAAAGAAGGGACCATCTTTCCTACACAACCCAGCTTACATTTGGAGGGAGACAAATGTGAGTTTCCGATCCCAGAATCTTAGCCACTGTACCAATCTCCGTGGATGCATGGGATTCAGGAAAGGAGAGAAATGAGCAGAGTGAGGACATGAATATATTCCATTTCCTACCCCTTGTTCCAGCCCAACTCCCAGGAAAAGGCCCACAGAGGGCGAGAGAGGTGGACGCTCCTAAAATTCCACACTGAAGACCAGCAGACAGATTTCAGCAGCATTCCTTCTTGTAGGCAAAGTGGTGCCTAAGGATCTAACCAAATGAAAAAGCCTGGGAAATAGGCCATTTCTGCACCCCCGACCCTTCATGCAGAGCAAGACATCGGCTTCAGCCCAGGAGCAATGCTGGAAGTTGAGAGGTTTGGAGTAGACTGTGAAGCAGTTCCTCCAAGGGCATGCCAAATAAGGGGGTTGGAGCACCCAGCGCAGAACAGCATCCAAGGAAGGAGGCCTTGGCAGTAACTCTCTGTGTCTCTGTATTAACTTCACATACATTGTCTTGTGTGATCCTCAGTGCCAAGTTCAGCACCAGGCACAGAATACATGCTTGCTGTACAAATGGATAAGTGAAGAGCCATGGGAGGAAGGTCAGGATCCTCAATTATAGATGAAGAAACAGACTCACAGGAAGGTTAAATGACTTGCTCAAGGTCACATATCTCATCAGAGACAGGGCCAAGTTTCAGTGGAGAGCCACTTTAGTGGTAGAGGGTGTTAGGGAGGAGGGAGGCAGGAAGGGAGGGAATGAACCATCAGACACCACACCAGGGGGAGAGGAGAGCTGTCATCTCTTTCCCTTTAAGAAAAGAGATTACTTCCTGGGAAAGATGGCATTTAAGACCATATGGTTTTAAAAATAACCCATTGGAGGTTGATTTGTAGCATATGCGAAGTTCTGCCAAAAACACAGAGAGGTCAATGAGTAGATGGGGCCATTGAGGATCAGAAAAGAAAGACAACACTGAGAGTCTGGACACCTAAGCCCCAGAATTTTGCTAGTCTTAGATGCTGGGTGACATCAGGCCAGCCACACCCCTCTCTGAGCCTCCAGAGAATGGAGATGCCAGATGAGGAGGAGGGTACACATGGGCAAGAAGAGGCAGGTCATTGCCTCCAGGGTAGCAATTGGAGGCATCAAGTTCCCGCTTCCCTAGACCTGTTCTTTGTTGTTATTATTGTTGTTGCTTTCATCTGATTTTAATTGTTTTATGTTTTTTAAATAGGAAATACATGTACATGGTTCAAAACTCAAAAGGCACCAAAAGTTATACAGTGACAAGTAAGTCTCCCCGGAACCTCAGAACTCCCAGTACACCCATGTCCTCACTCAATTTTAACTGCAGTAACCCCTGAATTGTATAACCTCCAAAGGTATTTTCTACTTCTCCTGGCTTGTACCCTGAGGCCACCACAAAACCGAGCTGAGCACTAATATTCTGAGAGGTGGTACACATGTTTTGGTCCCTGCCCCTGGACTGGTGGGGCCTTGGAATGCTAAGTACTCTCAGTTTCCACTCTGAGCAGATGCAGAAACTTGAGGTCAGGAAAGGGGACATATCTGCATGCTTAGAGGCTCAGAAGCCTTGCAGGTGAGAGGATGGAGCTGGGAGCCAGGCAGAGGCAGGAGCCCTCTCCGGGGCTCTGGTACCACACTGCCCCCCACTCCGGGCCTCACAGTGCCCTCTGGGTTAGCCTGGCTCAGGTGTGCACCCAGTTAGGTCCTGCTCAAGTTTTCCAGAGAACAAGGCCTGCTGCTTCCCATCCACCACCTGTCACATCGTTGAGAGGCCTTTCTTGATGTCTCATGCTAGTTCCTTCGACTTTAGGTGCAGCCCATGGCTTTTGATTCTGCCCTCAGTGGAGATGGAACCTGCTCTTGGAGATGATAGCTTCTGGTGACCCAGGCTCTTCCTCCTACTTGCACACACAATTGTCCTTCAGGCCCTCTAATTCCACATCAATCTTTTTTCCAGACTTAGAAGACACATGCCTGTTCTTTCAGCTATGCTCCCCCACCTGAATTCCCAGCCTGCCTCCATTCCCAACCACCTCATTCTTGCCCTGCACATCCCTTTGGTATTATTATCCCCAAGTATGCTTTGGTCGTGAAGATGGTAAGATCCCAACCTAAAGCCAAGTCATCCACCATATTCTGGAGGTAAATCCAGGCTAGTCTCTTTGTTAACTGAATCTCTCCATTTTGGGTGATGCCCTAGCCTGACTCTTGAACTTGTGCCCAACACTCTGACTCTCAGATCCTCACACATGGCCTGCTGTGAGATAAGGCACAAGTTCACCCCAAGCCTGGGATGGCCTCCCCTCTGTTCTCTTCTCCAAACCGCCCCCCCCACCGGTGAACCTCATCCTTTGCATTTACTCACTAAGCAATTATTATTGAGCACTATTCCAAGTTCTTAGAATACGTTGGTGATCAAAACAGAGAAAGACCCCCGCCTGTGTGGAGTTTACATTCTAGGAGAGAGAGACAGATAATGAACAATATTCTTACTAAATGAGTAAATTATATCATATATTAGAAAGTGATAATTGTTACAGAAAAGGAATAGATCAAGTACAGAAGGATTGGCATGGAGGGGAAGTCTGAGGTTTTCAATATGGTAGTCAAGGAGATCTCGCTGAGAATATGGTATTTGAACAAAGACTTAGAGGTGAGAGAGGAAGTAAGCCCCATAGACATCTTGGCAAGAATATCCCAAGTAGAGGGAATGGCTGGTGCTAAGGCCCTGAGGCGGGAACATACCTGGCAAGTCTGTGGGAGCGAGTAAGAGAGGGAGGAGATGGCATCAGAGAGGTAAGGAGGGAACATACGATGTTTGGCCTCATAAGTCAATTTAAGGACTTTGCTTTTTACTCTGAGTGAAGTAGAGAGGAAAGATATGATTGGACTTCAGGGTTTTTGTTTTGTTTTGTTTTGTTTTGTTTTGTTTTGTTTTGAGACAGAGTCTCACTCTGTCACCCAGGCTGGAATGCAGTGGCACAATTTCAACTCGCTGCAACTTCTGCCACCCAGGTTCAAGTGATTCTTCTGCCTCAGCCTCCCAAGTAGCTGAGATTACAGGCACCTGCCACCGTGCGCAGCTAATTTTTGTAGTTTTAGTAGAGAGATGGGGTTTTACCATCTTGGCCAGGCTGGTCTTGAACTCCTGACCTCGTGATTCACCCACCTTGGCCTCCCAAAGTGCTGGGATTAGTCGTGAGCCACCACACCTGGCCTGGACTTCAGTTTTTAAATAGTCCTTCTGTTTTTTATTTTGAGAATAGATTACAGGGGGCCAAGGGAAGATGCAGGGAGACTTGTTGAAAGGTCATTGCACTAATCCAGGTGAGAAATGAGTGGCTTGGACCAGGATGGCAGCAGTGCATGTGGTGCGAAAGGCCCAAATTCTGGATTTGGTGACACTTTCCCCTTCCTTGGCTTCCATCCTTTTTCTCTCATTACTTCCTCTCTTCTTTTCTAGGTTGTATGTTTTCTCTTTTCTTGAAGGCTGAGAGCTCTCCGAGGGTGGGGCTCAATCTCTGTTCCTGGGATCCGAGGCAGGACCCCAGGCAAAAGGCAGACAGGCCCCGTGCTGCCTGGGAACAGGCTGACAAGCCACGCAGCTTCACAGCCCTCCCCAGTTACAGGGTCCCTGAGCCAAGGGGAAGAGGCTGCTGTTTCTAAAGAGGATGTGATGGACAGTTATTGAAGGTGCTCAGCTGGGGGCTCCACTCTAGTCTTAATCTGAGCCGCCCTCAAGGAAATCATAACCTGCTCTTAAAAACATGTTAAGACCAAAGCGGGTGCGTGTGTTTGAGCGGAGCTTCAGACAGCTACTTAACACTGGGGGCCTCTGGGCTTTTGATTCCTCCACTCCTAGCCTGCCGTCTCCCCCCAGCTGGCTGGTGCTCATCAGCCAAGACGTTTAAATCACACGCATTTCCTGTAAACATTTCACTTGAAATGCCATCCTCTGCTCCAGAAATTCATCTATCACCAGCCTAGGGGTGTAGTTGAGGAGCCTTAGGGTGATCGCTCCCCATCTCTACCCCTGTCCCCAGTCACCCCTCCTCCCATGACCCTTCCTCAGGTTTCACGCTGTAAGAACTACTTCCCCTCGGTGTAACAGGGCACTTAGTGCCAGAATTATTTATAACATTGAGATGGCAACGGGGCAATGGGGAGCAGCCCAGCCCATGGACACTTTCTCTTTGAAAGCTCGATCAATGGACCTAGATCACTGTTTACTACTTGGTGTCTCGGCCTCTGCCGTGTTTCCTGCTGGCTTTGGGGGATGGGGGAACAGGGATCTGGACCAGGTCAAGGCTGTCCTCAGAGTTTAAGATGCTTATAAACCAGGCCCCCAATAAAGTTACGCCTTCACTGTACCTCTATTCCTTGGCCAGGCCCTTCCCTGCCTCGGGTGAGCTCTCTTCTTGGAAATGAACCATTCTTGGGGATTTTCTCAAACAGGAGCCCTCTGCCTCCACCAGGAAACCTGGCATTATGCCCCTACCACAGTGGCAGAGCTAGGACTTGAGCTGAGGAAGTCATCTGATATGGATCAGAATGGGGATGTGGAAGATTCTGGGAGTTTCTTCCGAGGAAGGGCTCGAATTGGCCCCACCCAGTCTGGAGTGGAGGTAGAGGGATGGATGAATTCACTTCCTAAGGACCGAAAACTTTTTTACCATCCTCTTCCTCCCCAGCCACAGCCAGTTATTCATTGTCCTAATTTGAAGGCTCTGTTGTCCGGACTGGAGGATTTTTACCCATTTTCCAGCCCCTCTCCCGGTCTCATTTATTTGGGCGGTGTCACATTAAAGGCATTGCCAGACTTCCTAGTCCTTCCCAAAGGCCTGACCCAACTCCTTCCCAGATGGTGAAGCACCTCTGCCTCCTTCCCTCTACACCTGTGGACCCACCACACTGGGGAACTCCTAGGTGAGTTCCAGAGAAAGTCCAGGTGAGAGACTATGAGCCAGTCAGAAGGGATCAAGGTAGAACCCAAGTTGGGGCAGGCAGGGGAGGCAGCCCCAGTCTTTAGGGGGGGTCAAGTAATTCCCCTTTACAAGCCAAATGAAGAAAAAAAGTTCTAAGGGGAGCATATGACTCCATAAAATAAAGGGACATAATTGGGAGCGATATCTAATTTATCTATTGAATGCCTCCTACGTACTCTTTTATCACTTAGATGGACAGAATATAATTGGTGTGCTGAACGCCATCAATCTCAGGGCCTGGGCTTCCTGTGCTGGCTACACCTATTACTGTCAGATTATGACACTGTAATACCAAGATCAATGACATTTTAAATGTGCTCCAGTTATGGGCAATTGCTGACAATAAAAACAGTGACAAATTGATGAAACTTGGGCAGCGATGATCTGGTGTCAAAAATAAACCATAAATAATCTGATTTCCAAACTGAGAGAGGTGCCTGGGACACCAGCTTAGAGGGGAAAGGCCCAGCGAGAAGAGAAACTATCCTGCCCACATGATCTTGGCCACTCAGGAAGCCACCTGCTCTGGAAAACTCCCTCTAGGCTGACCTGCAAGGCCTCAGCAGAAAGATGGAGAGGTGGTCTTTGGTTAAGGCTTGGGCTCCCATTAGAGAGAATCGTCATCACTGAGACTCTGGGAAGTGCCTGTGTGTGGCTGCCAAGGTGGGGGCCACATAAGTTCACTGAGATCCTGGTGGGTGGTCTTTCATGTCCTGCCCACACCGAGGAATTAGAACAGACTGGTTGAGTCATAGAATCACACTTAGCCAATATTAAAGCTAAAAGAGACCTTGAGAGTCTCTCTTCATGGAGGGTCAGGCTCTGTCCTCCAAACTGGCTCAGCAGAGGGACCTGGATCTTCCCAAACTCTGCTTCAACTTGCCCCAGGCATTATTTCCCCAGGCTAATCCCCTTCCCCACTCATTGCAGGCCTTCAACCAGCAGAACTATTTTGGTGTACATTAAGGTGGGCCTTCTCCAGCTCCTTTTTTTTTTTAGACGGAGTCTTGCTCTATCGCCCAGGCTGGAGTGCAGTGACACAATCTTGGCTCACTGCAAGCTCCGCCTCCCAGGTTCACGCCATTCTCCTGCCTCAGCCTCCCGAGTAGCTGGGACTACAGGCGCCTGCCACCACACCCAGCTAATTTTTTGTGTTTTTAGTAGAGATGGGGTTTCTCCATGTTGGTCAGCTGGTCTCGAACTCTTGACCTCAGGTGATCCACCCACCTCAGCCTCCCAAAGTGCTGGCATTACAGGCGTGAGCCACCGCGCCAGCCTCTAGCTCCTTATTTTTAAGGGATTACCTTCATTTGTCGTATTTCTTTCATACATTTCTCTCACTTTAATAATCACAATTTTAAAATATGAATACTTTAGTAGCATTGCTAATACTACTTTATATAATAATACTTCAGTATTGCTAATACTGCTGTTACAAGGATAACTACTATTGGGAAGCATTTATTGAGCAACTACTACATGTAAACTCTGTTCCAGGTGTTTCATGTGTATTATTCTTCATCCACGGTAGCCCTGTGAGGTGGGTTTGTTCTTCACATTTTAGAAGTGAGGAAACAGACTTAGAGTCATAGTGATGTGCCTAAGATGACACAGGTAATAAGCAGTGGAGCAAGAAAGGAGCCTGGGATGTGGCTCAACATTCATCTTTTTTCCATTGTCCCCTTCACAGACCTTTTTAGTCCCATTTCTAGATGGGGCTGAGGGCCTCCCTGAAGAACCTATAGCTAGTCAAAGGCAGAGCTAGACCTAAGCCTAGGTTTTCTGACATTTCTCATATTAGACCTGCATTGTATGTATTTTTTTTTAAAGACTAGTCAAGTGCAGTAGTGAGAAGGGGGAAAGAGCAAAACAAGGAGTCTGATCTATAACTGACTGTGCACTATCAATTGAGATAAGGCACTACCTTCGGACCGCCCCCCACGCTCTTTCCAGATGCACTACAGCAGTCCTTTCCCCAGGTCCCACCACTCACTCAGCCAGGGGCTTCAGCCTTGGCCTCTAAGAGTCAGCAGGGGGCCACAGTTGGCTTTGGAACCAAGCAGACAAGTGTTTCAATCCTTACTCTGCCACCTTACAGCTGTGTGGCCTTAGGCAGGTGGTTGTGAGAATGTAAATGGCATATGCATATAAAAGCATTTGGCATACAGTCAGGTACATAGTAGTACTCACTAAATGGTAGTCATTAAAGATATAACCTGGGACAGTGGCAGCTAGTTTAACAAACCAGCACACTCTGTAGCACACTCTCACCTGGGTACAAGTACCCCCGGCCACGCTGCAGTCGCTGCACGCTGATGGTGTCCCAGGATGTATAAAAAGCCTCTCCAAGGGCCACAGAGGTTTTTTGATGGCAAATGGTTTAAAACATCATTTTTATATTAAGATGTATAAAATATACTATATTATAAAATCCACTTTGCATCATTTTAGAGCTGAAACTTAAGGCCACAAAAGAATCGGCTCTTATTTTCTTATTAATAAAAAATCCTATATTTATATAATGCAAATAATGAATATGAAGTAACCTATTCTTTAATTTAAAATGGCTTTTTTTTAAAAAAAGAAATAATTGCCCTTCAGGGCAAGCCGCCAGACTGCTGGGGTTCAAGTTTACCCTCCTGCCTCTAATATCAAAGGGACCTTGGCAGAAAAGTTTGAGAAACCCTGTCAGGGACAGAGCTTACACAAGGACCAGAAGTCTGACTTCTTCATTCTTTTAAAGAACAAAACAAATAGCAACACTGTTTTTCCTTCCTTCCTACTGTTTTACCTTCAAGGTTAGCATTAAGAACATGAAATATTTTGTTTAAATTTATGATTCTTATTTCTGATTCCTTTCTGTTTAATAATTACTAGCTGAATCATTAATCATCAACCAAGTGAATGGTCAGACTTTATAGAAGGCTACAAGGCGGAACACCAGATTAGTTGGATTCTTAAGAAAGAACCTAAAGGCTGCTTGTGACTTAGATGCTCTTAAGTTTTATGACTGTGGCGGGAATTTGAGCATCCAGGCCTTGCTTCTGATGGTCCTCTCATTCCAGTGCCCCAGTTCTAATCCTCTGTGGGTGCCCTCGGTAGGCACAGCCTTGAGGCTGCCCAGGGCTCAAGGCGTCTATGTTTTAAAAGTGCCCACCAATGGCCTTTGATTCATCAGAAACTCCACAGGACACCCACCTAACTGGGGCTCTGATACCTAATTCAGCAGCACCCACCACCAAGTCTTTCTAAGTTTTATTTTCTTTTTAATAGTACATGCAATATATGTTAATTATAAATAAATGGAATAGTTCAGGTAGGTGAAAAGGAGAAGGAAAAAAGGCCCCAGTAGTTTCCCCACTGAGGAAGAACGCTGGTTAGCTGGGCAAGTCATATGGCTTTGGGAATGGTGTTGAATCTAGAGTCATTTAAGGTGGAAGTCTATACAGCCTGATTCTTTGACGGTTTAGAGCTCTGCTCAGTGCAGAGTTCAGGGAGGTGGTATCTAAAGGGTGTATTGCTCTGATGAAAATTAGCAGCCTGCCCAAGTTCAAGGTTATGAGGGGACTGATCACAGATTGGTTTGAGAATCATTATGTTGGCCCTTTGGTGACTCTAGGGATTGGATCAAGAGGATAAGGGGCCCACACTTCCAAGGGATCCCACCACACCTTCAAATAGCAGGTTTATGGAAAGGGGATTCCAAGATTCTCCGCCTCCCGCTACGGCATTGCTTTACAATATTTAAAATTCCTTGACTAAAGAGCAAGTCTGAATTGCAAGTACTCCTAGGACAGGGACTGGCTTAGATCCATGACAGCTCCCTCTCTGAGAGAAGGGCATGCCTTACTCCACCAGATCAAACAAAACTAAAGTGACCTCTCTGCTCCCCCCAGAGAGGGGCACTGGGGATGGTGAAAGTGTTTCTGCCCCTGAACCGGGGGATGAAGTAGAGAAATGCCACTTAACCATAGCCAGGACTCAAAGAATTGTGAGACCAAGCTACCAAAGGCTCAGGTGAGGGGCTGGAAAGAGTGACAAAGAGAAGGACAACTGTGAGCCACCAGACACCTTCATTTAGGAAGTCAGTGCTAGGGTGACAGGAAGGATCAGGTGGGCTTTCAAGGGAGTGGAACGTGTTAGAGAAAAAACAAAACTGAGTGGAGACGCAAGGCAGGAGACTGCTTATAGGTGAATTAGCAGCAGAGGGTGGCTGGTGGCTGTGCCTGGGGCAGGGGTGGTGGGGTGAGGAGTTGGGGGTGGCAGTGCCTTTGAGGGAGCTCTTGCAGAGGGCAGCCTTTTAAGGTGAGGAGCCAGAGCTCTGGGTCTTAAGAATTGGAAAGCAGTTTATATTTCACATCCTTCCCTGAATAGAGAAATTGAATTTGGTCAAGAATAAGTCCTAAGAAGCAATTGTGAGCACTCCACCTGTCCATCCTGTTGATGAATATGGAGTGGGAACAAAGTTCAGTATGGGCATCTGACAAGGTCTTTATGATCCTAGATGCACTTACTACACCCTTTTCCTCCTCCTCTGCCATGGCTAATGGGCTGTGGGTACCCACCGCACAGGGGGCTACAAGACACTCATTGTGGCTGATGCAGAAGCTGAGCCCTGACCTCCTGGCCTTCCGAGGAAAGTGATTACTGTTTTTGGCTTGTTTTTCAACTATCCCTTTGCCCCCAGCAGGACTGAACCTTTCCCCTCTTACCATTTCTGGGTCCCTTCAGATCTTTTATAGCCTTCAACACCTACCTGCAACAAGATTTTTTTCTGTCCTAACAATGGAAGTCCGGTCCGCTTCCTAACATCTATCCCTTCCACACTGCACAGCCTCGTTTCCTCTAGATCAGAGAGATGGCTTCTGGATTCATCTTTCCCTGCAATCCAACTTCTCCTCCTGGGGTCCTCATACTGGAGACTGGGACCATCATCCAGGCTGTTGCCCTGGGCCAGGAATTTGGGAGCCATCCTGGATCTCTCTGCCCCTGTCAACCTTTCTCTGTCGACAGATATTTATTGGGCATCTTCAACAACCAGGCCCTGCTCATGGTGCTGAAGAACAGCATGTATGAACAACCCTCCCCTCACATGGTGGCCAGCGGTGACCTGTGGTGTGGATTCTCCTGTTACCTCTGTCTCCTCCTTCCTGCTGTCATCATCCTTGGTCCTCCTCTGTCACCTGGAATCCTCCACTTGGTAACTAGCAGGATCTTGTAACCCTAGTTCTACCCTTGTCAGCACTTTGCCAAAAACCTCAAATAAAGACTTTTTTAAAAATGTGGGATGGAAAATTAAAGTTATAAATGATATCATAACCATTGGACCTCTTTTTAAAATGCACTGAAGCCTTATAATCTTATTCATGAATATATATCTATGGTAAAAATAGAAAAAATATATGATGGTGGTGCCTCTGAAAGGAAGGGGAATGGTACTGGGGAAGGGACAAAGGGAACTTGAACTTTATCTGTAATGACTTGTTTATTTTGAAAACCCAAGAGCAAAACTGACAAAATTTTAACAGTAACTTAACAAAACCTCAAGTCTGGATAGTGAATTCAAGAGTGTTACATTATACGGACAGGCAGTGACTCATGCCTACAATCCCAGCACTTCAAGAAGCCAAGGCAGGAGGATCTCTTGAGCCCAGCCATCCTCCCGCCTTGGTCTCTTGAAGTTTGAGACTAACTTGGGCAACATAGTGAGACCTTGTCTCTACAAAATAGAAAAAAAAATTAACAGCAACTCAGGAGGCTGAGGCAGGAGGATTGCTTGAGTTCGGGAGGTCAAGGCTGCAGTGAGCTATGATTGAGCCACTTCGCTCCAACCTGGATGATAAAGTGAGACCCTGTCTCAAAAAAAAAAAATTTTTTTTTTTTAAAAAGTGTCTCCTGTAATCCCAGCACTTTGGGAGGCTGAGGCAGGCAGATCGCTTGAGCGCAGGAGTTCGAGACCAGCCTGGCCAACATGGCGAAACCCTGTCTCTATCAAAAATACAAAAAGTTAGCGAGGTGTGGTGGGATCAGTCTGTAGTCCCAGCTACTTGGGAGGTTGAGGCAGGAGAATCGCTTGAACCCAGGAAGGGCAGGTTGCAGTGAGCCCAGATCTCACCACTGCACTCTAGCCTAGGCGACAGAGTGAGACTCCGTCTCAAAAAAAAAAAAAAAAAAAAAAAAAAAAAAAAAAAAAGGCTATATTGTAGATACACTTGTCAAAATTTAAGCCATAAAACCCTCTGTGTCCCTCACTGTTCCCACCCACTTAGCCTGGTGTACTGGGTCTTTCACAAGCTTGTGCCAACCTCCTCTACAGACTCATCTCTACACTGAGGGACTTGCAGTTTCCAAGTGCTCTGGCCTTGGGGCCTTTGCCCATGCTGTTCTCTTCTGAATGCCCTTTCCTGCTTTGCTACTTTGTTCTTGACCTTCTGGATTCAGCTCCTGGGAGGCCCTGTGGATGGAAGTCAGATGGCTCAAGTAGGCAGCTGGTTAGGACCCAGGAGACAGAAACATGTCTGGGGAGGACAATACTTTCTTGTCCTGGTTTCTATTCAGCTGCAACTAGAGAAACAGATCACCTGTTTCTTGTTCAAAACTAGTGAGAGGAGGGTGGAAAGAGTAAGACCCTCCACAGTGCCCTCCCACCTCCCAGCCTCCCCACATAGCCTAGCTCTGAGGCAGAAACTTCCCAGCAGAAAAAGGAAAACTGATAACCTCATTCCTTAGTCTGGCTCTGTTAGGATTATCATCTGATTTCCCCTGCTGGTGCTGGAAGAGCTGTGTTGGTGCAGGCCAGTGCTATCCTGTGACTAGAGGGAAGCAGCTCTGCCTGGGCCTGATTTGGCCACAAGCTCTTAGTAAGATGCTGAAAAGGAACACAAACTCTAGGCCCAGGCCATCCCACGCCTGACTTCTGCGCACCTTGTGAGCAGATCAGCTTTGGTGTTGCTTCTTCCACATCATCCTCGCATCCCCTTTCACAGACTCGGATAGATCCCCTCATGGGAACCTGTGGATGTATGACATATCTATGGATACGCCACCCCATGGCAACTGTCCTTTCCCCTTCATAGCATACATCACCCTGAATTATAGCTGCCTGTTTATATATATATCTTCTGCACCAGGCAGTACTCTCTGATGGGGCAGGTATTGGGTCTGTCTTGTTCACAGTTGCATCTCCAGCACCTGCAAATCTGCCTGGCTCAGAGTAAGTGCTCAACACTTTTTGGTTTTGATTGAATGATAGAATGATGAGGGAACTCTATTTCCTACTGGACTGTGAGCACCATGTTGACAGGGACCATGCCCTGATCATCTCTGGATCCTTAGGGCCTATATAGTGCTTGCCACATAGGAGGTGCTCAGTAGACACTTATCGATTTGAGTGAATGGACCTGTTTCTCCACTTACAATCTGAGTAAGAGGAAGATATTCTTTGCCCTCTCACCCTGCTTCTCCAACCACATTGGGGCTTGGTGGTTGATGCTGTGAGGTCCTTTCTGCCTTATGCAACTTCACGTCCAAATCTTCTAATGGCAAAACACAACATGGTGGCCAAGTCTCAGAGTCCAGGCATCCTCCCATAGCCCATAGCCAAGTATGGGAGAAGGGTGCTTCAGGGTCTCTCACCATTCACTTTAGTCTCTAGCATTAGCCAAAATCCCACTGTCTACCCTGAATTCTTCCTGCTATTGCACAAGTCTTCTTTCATCTTACTGTATTGTCAGGGAAAATATAGCCAAGATTGTCTGCTCCTCAACCTGAAGTAAAATATAGATTCTGCCTAATTTTAGAACCGGTGTTAGCCAGGGGTGGTGGCTCATGCCTATAATCCAAGCACTTTAGGAGGCCAAGGCTGCAGGGGGTTCACCTGAGTCCAGGAGTTCAAGACCAGCTGGAGCAACATGGCAAAACTCCATCTCTACAAGAAATGCAAAAAATTAGCTGGGCATGGTGGCTCACGCCTGTAGTCCCAGCTACTCAGGAGGCTGAGGCAGAGGATCATTTGAACCTGGGAAGTGGAAGTTGCAGTGAGCCAAGATCATGCCACTGCACTCCAACCTGGGTGACAGAGTAAGATCCTGTCTCAAAATAAAAATAAAAAATAAAACTAGTGTTTCCACATCTGGAACTTTCTTTTCAAGTTTATATCACCTCTCCTTCCAAATCAGGTCTCCCCTCCTCCAGGAAGTACTCCTTGATTAAGCCAAAAATGTTTTAATTTTCACCATTTGTCCTATTACTCTGCATCCTCACAGCACTTGTAGTTTGTACTTATTACCTATCCTGTTTAAGTGTGTGTTCATCATCCTCACCATACTGCATAAACAGGCACTATTTTAAGTAGGCTTGATAGATTATCAGAAATTGACAAGAAAAAATACACACCAAGAAGAAAGTAGAAGAGGATTTTTTTCTTTTCTTTTCTTTTTGCTTTATCATAGAATTTCTTGTCTTGGTGCTTACAAGCTGTGTAGCACAATGAGAAGAGAATTTGATTTCTGCAAAACGTTTCAGGAAGCACAAAGTATCTGTAAATACCCAGGAATAATGACCATGTCTTTTATTTGTATTATTTTTCTAATTCCTCCACTCTATAGGGTTTGCCCAAAGTCCTGAATTTAAGCCCTTCAGTGTTGGTTGGCTGACTTAGCTTTGGATTGTGGTCCACTGAGATCGCCAGATCTTTTTAAGCTTTAGAGTTATGCCCTGCCATGTGGATACAGGTGGAGGAAGGACTTCTCAGTGTGACCCATGAGAGGAGTGACTCTCCTGGGCCCCAGGCCCCAGGCTGCATGTGTATGAGAGGGAGGAAGAGAAGCAAGAAAAGGAGGAGAGACAGAAGTATATACTGAGCTGGTAGTTGGGGGAAGGGTTGGCGGGTGGGAAGAAGGGAAGAGAGCAGTCTGGGCCAAGGCCAGAGGTGTCTCCCTGGGGAGTCCTCAGAGCGGGCAGCCGGACGTCGCTCCATCCTTCCCGCCTGACGGATGGGTCTGCTGCGCAGGCACAAGCTGTCGGGCCAGGCCCTGCCAAGGCAGAACAGTGGCGCTTCTGTGCGCGCTGCTCAGCTCGGCTCCGGAGGATGGGGCCCGCCCGGGAAGCCAGGGAGTGATGGAGAAAGCAGACATCCCAGAACAGGAGCAGCGGGGTCACAGAAGCACGCCTGCCTCCCGAAACAAGGGGCCACAGGATGAGGTGGGAGGGGACCGGGAATCAACGCGGGGGAGCTTCTGGGGGAACTGTTGGTCGAAAGAAGAGAGGTAGAAGGACGGGCGCTGAAGGAGCCTGGGGATGAAGAGATCGGTGATTTGACCGCAAGCCCCCTCACCTTTAAGAACAAAGCTGCCTGCATTCAGTTGCACGAGTTTTGTTTCCTCGTCAGATGCTCAGAGACCTTCCAACCTGTCACGCACCCCTTAGCCTCACCCATGTCCACCGGCATCTTCCGCGCCCTCGCCCGGGACTCGGAGCCCACCACCCTCCGCCTCCGCCTGGCCCGGCCCGCGAGCTCCCTGACGCTCCAGCTCGGAATGTGGGACCGCAGTCTCCTAGATCCGCCGCTGGCCCGGCTCCGACCCGCCCGTCAGCCGCCTCCCCCTCAGCGTTAATTAAAACTTGCGAGATGGAGAGGCTGGCGCGGGCGGCTCCGTTTTATTTGCAGCATCTTTCATGCTGCTGACGATCGTAAAGGGCTTTAATATTGAAATATGGGCCATTTTCCCAGCTCCAGCCCTCGCCGCGCGCTCCCCACACCCTCACACCCAGCCACCCAGCGCTTGATGAAAAAGCCCCTGCAAATCCATTAAGGAGAGATAATTGAAAACTCCAGGGTAATATTTAAGACCGCGTGCCGGCGCGGGGTGGAGGGCCCGACTGCGCCCGCTTTGCCCGTCAGTGCCGGTGCGTGCCAGTCCCTAGTGCTCTAGGCCCACCAAGGCCCCGCCGACGCCCAGCCAAGGCCCGCCGTCTTAGTGGTGCCTCCTCACTCCCTGCACTCAAAGGGCTGGCTCTGCGCTAACCTGGCTCTGCCAAAGACTTGCCTGGAGACCCGAGTTCCAAAAGGAGCCACAGGGCACGCTGTGTGACAGATGGATTAGGGCCAGCCTGCACAGGGGCCGAAACATCTTGTCCCACTCCTTCAGCTTCAGTTTGGTGCACCAGCATCAGGCACTGCTCAAGCTTCTGAGCATGGCATCCCCTCTGCCTGCAAGCTTTTCCCTCCAGCACTTTCTACTTGGGGAATTGCTGTTCCTCCTTCAAAACCAACCCAGTTCCACCCCAAGTAATGGTGCAGTGGGGTATGGAGCGTGGGTGGGAGTATAGACACACCCAAACTGACCCTGGTGTGACCATTGCTGCAGCTGCATAATAAGGACACTATACTGCTCTGTCTGTTTTCGTATGTTTTTAATGTTCCACAACAAACATGTTTAGAAAGCAGCTGAAGCATCTTTTATGCCTCCCTCTCCCATAAATACAGACTACCTGTTATCTTGTACATTGATGTTCCTTAGCACATCATGTTGCCATTATCTGTTTAAAGTCTTTCTGCCTACTCAGCTGTGACATCTTCACGATAAGAATCAGGTCTAATTTCACTCCTTAGCCCTTGCTCCAGGCCCAGTGCCAGGCACGTAACATGCGCTCAGCAAACGTCACTGAATAGACTGCTCTCTGGGTACCTAGAGGTCTCTAGGGCTTAAGGTTAGGATACAAGCACAGGGAAGGAGGGTAGGGCAAAGCGTGGAAGAGGGGTGGGGTCTGTGAGGCTGGGTTGGGGGTCATGTCCATCTCTCCCAGTGACTGGCTTCAGGATGTTCCCAGAACGGGAAAAGGGTGGAGGACCCTGTTCTGCACTGTGATTTAGGAATCCTTAGGCCTCTACCTGGGTCTTTTGGGGATGTTTCTCCACTCCACTCCATTTGGCTTACTCTCCCAATCAGGTCAGACACACACACACACCACCACCACCACACACCTTAAACAGGGAAAGAGTGGGAAAGAGGGAAGCAGAAGAGATTATTTGAAGACCTACTTGTGCAAAAGGCATGAGTATTTCAGGCATTTCCATGGATACCCAGCTAACTCCCTACCACAGGGCCTTTCCTACTTACCCCTGTTGCCCCAGTCTTCCCCAACACTGTGTCCAACACCCATACAGGGGTTGTATTCACAGGATGGCACTATCGAGGAAGAGGGGCTGTTCTGACTCAGCCCTGCTAACCACACATCGGCCTTGAAGCCACAGTTGCAATGATGCCCTGTCTATGGCCAAAATGAGATACAAACCATTCCAAAGTTCCATTTCCAAACAAGGACTCCTCGTTAGAACCACAAAACATCAGAGCTGGAGGCAACCAAAAAAGCATTGTGTCCCCTCTTGGTATCTACCGGGCAACTGAGACCTAGAAAGGGTCTGTGATGTGCCCCAGGTCACAAAGCCATTGGTAACTGGCTGGGTGGGGTGGCTCATGCTTGAAATCCCAGCACTTTGGGAGGCCAAGGTGGGTGGATCATTTGAGGTCGGGAGTTCAAGACCAGCCTGGCCAACATGGCAAAACCCTGTCTCTACTAAAAATACAAAAATTAGTGGGCAGTAGTGGAGCGTGCCTGTAATCCCAGCTACTCAGGAGGCTGAGGCAGGGGAATTGCTTGAGCCTGAGAGGCAGAGGTTGCAGCAAGCCAAGATCATGCCACTGCACTCCAGTCTGGGCGACAGAGTGCGACCCTGTCTCAGGAAAACAGAAAACAAAAAAAAGCCATTGGTAACAAAACCAGTGCTAGAATCCCAGCAAATTAGTGGTGGAGCTGGAATTAGAATCCCAATCTCTTGACCCACTTAAATATATACAATTGATATTCTAAGTGCTTTTCACAAATATTATCTCATTTAATTCTCTCTCCCTCTCGATAGGATCTCACTCTGTCACCCAGGCTGGAGTGCAGTGACATGATCATGGCTCACTGCAGTCTCAAGCTCCTGGGCTCAAGCAATGCTCCCACATCAGCCTCTTGAGTAGCTGGGACTGCAGGCACATGCCACCATACCTGGCTAATTTTTGTATTTTTGTAGAGACAGGGTTTCACCATGTTGCCCAGGCTGGTCTTGAACTCCTGGGCTCAAGAAATCCTCCTACCTTGGCCTCCCAGAGTGCTGGGATTACATGCATGAGCCACTGCACCTGGCCTCATTTAATTCTCACAAACCTCTGAGATAGCGTCACGATTCCCATCTACAGATGAGAAAAATGAGGATCAGGGAGAGCCATGATTTGTCGAGTGTCATACATGGGTGGAAAACAGATCCAGGATTTGAACCCCAGTTTGACCAGTTCCAATTCCAATGCCCTTTCCACTCACTTATCCAGTATCTCCCCCTACACTACACCTAGCCAAGTCAGGCCAGTTCCCCAGACACTCACCCTTCGTCCCTGGACATCTCCAGCCAGAGGTCTTTTTTCTCCTCAGCCCACCTTCCCCCACCCAAGGCAATGTTCTTTGCCCCAGATTTGGAGGTGGGGGTGTGGTAGTCCCCGCCGTGGTTCTGGGTACAGGCTTCCATGAACTGAAGCCACGCACAGCCTGGCCTCCTGTGCACAGCCCTACTCCTGTCCTCAGCCATAAATCCCCAGGTCTCAGCTCATAACCATTAGCAAGCGATTGGGCTCATCAGGACGCCTTTATGAGACTCGGGTCAAATAAATGGATTGCCGGAGGTCAGGAACAAGGGATCTCCTTGCCTTGCCTTGCTTCCGAGATGCTGCCACCACCCAGAGGTTGGCAGATTCTGTTTGACTCACAGCTGTAGGTGGAAGTGGGGGCATTGTCACAGTGGGATAAAGATGTACAGTATCCACACCCATAGAAGGAAAAGCGCTTGGAGATGCACATCCTCAGCCCACAGTCATTAGGGCTGGAGGAACACACACACAGAGGCACATATACACACTCAGACCCCCATCTCTGATCAAATCCACTCTTCAGCAACCAACCCCCCAACCCCACCCACCTCACATCCTCTGATGTCCTCACACTCCATTCCCCCTTTGAGGTGTTTCCTGAAACACTGCTTCTCAAACACCACTGTGCATACAAATGACCTGGGACCTGGTTAAAATACAGTTTCTGACTCAGCAGATCTGGAGTGGAACCTGAGCTCTGTTTTCTAACCAGCTCCCAGGTAAGGCCAGGGCTGCTTCTCCAAAGATTTTAAGCAATGGTCCTCCCACATTGGAAGGGTAGGGGTTTTCAGTGTAAAAGAGATGGGAGTGTGCAGTTTGGGAAAGCTCCTTTCCTAACCCCGTACCCCAAATACTGCAGTGCACACCCAAACTGAACTGTTTCTAGAATGCTGTTACTTCACTCTTTACACGGCTCCCTCTCAATCTTTAAACCTCAGCCCAGTGTCACTTTCTCAGAGAAACTTTCTCTGACCACCCAATTTATTTTATTTTATTGAGACAGAGTTTCTCTCTTATTGCCCAGGCTGGAGTGCAATGGCGCGATCTTGGCTCACGACAACCTCTGCCTCCCGGGTTCAAGCGATTCTCCTGCCTCAGCCTCCCAAGTAGCTGGTATTATAGACATGCGCCACCACGTCTGGCTAATTTTGTATTTTTAGTAGAGACGGGGTTTCTCCATGTTGGTCAGGCTGGTCTTGAACTCCTGACCTCAGGTGATCCACCTGCCCCAGCCTCCCAAAGTGCTGGGATTACAGGCGTGAGCCACCATGCCTAGCTGACTCCCCAATTTAAAGGGTCCCTGCTCCACCCTGTCTGTGATTACCCTCTTCACAACAGGTCTCACAATGGCATGTATGTATTTGCTAACTTGCTTACTTATTTTTTTTGTCCGTTTCACTCTCTGAAATGTATGGGCCTTGAGTTCAGAGATTATGCCTGTCCTGTTTATTCATGAATTCTTAGCCACTAGTGCCTAGCACATAGTAGATACTCAGTAAATATTGCTGGAGAGGCCAGTCACAGTGGCTCATGCCTGTAATCCCAGCACTTTGGGAGGCTGAGGCAGTCAGATCATTTGAGGTCAGGAGTTCGAGACCAGCCTGGCCAATGTGGTGAAACATCTCTACTAAAAATACAAAAATTAGCTGAGCTGGGCATGGTGGTGCATGCCTGTAATCCCAGCTACTCTGGAGGCTGAGGCAGGAGAATCACTTGAACCTGGGAGACAGAGGTTGCAGTAAGTCAAGACTGTGCCACTGCACCCCCACCTGGGTGACAAAGGGAGCCTCTGTCTCAAGAAAAAAAAAAAAAAAAAAAAAAGATTATCTTAAAGAGTATCTGAATCAGGGACAGAGGCAGTAAGTAATCTGAGAAAGTATCTTGAAGGAAGGAAAATGGGAGGAAAAGAACATTGTGTGAAGGATTTAAGAGAAGTGACTCAAGGAAAGTGGGGAGGCAAGGGTATCCAGATAAGATTGGCCCCACTTGTCCAGGGTTGATAAGACAGGGGTGAAGAAGGGTCCTGGAGGGAGAGATCCTGGGAGTAGCAGCAGATGCTGCGGGGTCTTGGAAACCATGGCAGGCACTAAGAAGACACATGGGCTTCCCTCCACCTTACGGACAAGGACCTTCATTTATTCATTCTTTCCTACACTTGACAAATTCTTACTGAGATCTTATTAGGCGCCAGGCACTGTGGTGGGTGCTGAGTGTTCAGGAATGAGCACAATGGATCTGATTCTTGCCCTCCTAGAGATTACGGTCCAGTGGGAGAGACTGACAGTAAACATATTAATATGTCACAGTTGGGCCAAGTCTACAAAGGATAGTGTATAACAGGCGTGATGGGTGGTTCCCTAGGGAGAAGTTTCCTTAGGGAGTGGCAGTCACCCAGAGTGCTGATGGGTGGAGGTCAGCCTTGCCAGCCCCCTGCCAAGCTTTCATCCTGGACATTCCTGCATTTCTCTGCACTGTCCCTTTAAGAGGAGCATCTCTTCCCTGAGCAAAGGCGGATCGGGCACACAGCCTGAGCCTGCCAAGGTTGTGGGCTATAAATCAATGCTGGCACTCCCTTGGCAGTGGGCTCTCCTCTGAGCTGCCCAGATGGCGGGCAAGCCTGGGGCTCCAGGGACAGCCAGGCACTCAGGAGGGAGGAGGCAGGGAAGGTAGGGACACAGCTGGGCCCCAGGCCCCTGATGGCAGCTGCCCACCTCTGTCTAAGGGCCCTAGGCCAGGGAAAATGCCAAAGTCCTTCTATTCTAGTCCCAGGGACCTTCTGACTCCCAAGTCAGTCTGGCCTGAGCTGTTGGGATTATTGTCCCCACCCCAGCCAGGGACCAGGGTCTCATAGGCATCCTCTGAAACCAAGGGTCTTGGATGACCTCTTGGGATCACAGTCTGCTCTAACACCCAACCTGAAAGTTCTGCCTGTGGTTTGACCTTCTTTCCTCTTGCTGTAGCCAAGGTGTCTTCTTTAACCCTGCATGAAAGATGAAAGACAATAGCTCCCCATTTAGTGGGGGCTTTGGGGATGTGGTGATATCTCCCTTCGCCTTCACTTTAAGCCTCCCAGAAAAGCAGGATAAAAAGATTCTTCAAGGTCAGCTGGAGAGATGGAACTCTGCCCTCTTGGGGGGTGCCATCCCTCTGCCACCCTCACAGGTGCTGTGACAGAGGGAACATATGTTGCTCCTACCCCAGAGGACAGAGACAACATCTTAGCAGCCACAGCCCCACAGAGCTGGGCTCAGCAGGCCTTAGCAGAACTGGAAAGGCAGCCTCTCTCCTGGGCCTGGGCCTGGGCCTGGGCCTGGCCTGTGCCTGGGTTGTGGGTGGAGGGGTGGAAGCAAAGCCTGTAGACCCCTCCCCAGAAAGCAATCGACGGGCTTGACTGCTCTCCCCACCCTCACTCCCAAACAGTAGAACAGTGGAAAATTCATGGGTTCCAGAACAAAAGAGATTTCCTGGGATGTGCTTGTCCCCAGATTTTCTGTGAGAAGTCAAAGCTTACAAGTCCTTAGAGATTCTTATCTCACACACTCATCATACAGATGAGGAAACTGAGATGCAGAGAAGTTCACTCAGGTCTTTTTCAGGTTGTTTTTACTACACCACGTTTGCCACCTGAACAGAAACCCCCAGAGCTACCACTAAGCAGGACGTATTAGACTCTAAACGTAGTAGCATAGACGGAGGTTAGATAACAAGTAGAACTTTCTCAGAATAGTAGGTCACAGAAGAAGATGAGAAGCAAAGTAAAGAAAGTGCATTCTCTAAAACAGTGGGGTGGGAGTGGGGAGGGATGGAGCCAAAGAATCACGTTAGAATTTTGCAAAAAGATAGAAATAGAGAGAACACAGTAGAAGGCGGTGGCATAGAGCCCAGAGCAAGGGCAACTGGGGTGTGGAGCTTCTGGGGTTCTTCATTCAGGACCCCTACATTTCATCTGTCCCAGGCTTCTGGGTATCACCAGCAGTTTAAATTCAGGCCTTATCTGGGCTGATTCTCTTGGCTTTCTCCTTGTTCTCCCGGGATGGCTTATCGGGCTGCCAGAGTCATTTGCCGTCTCTAATTTGTGTTTAAATTAAAGTTCCCACAAACAGAGGTTTAATGTGCTGTTACCAAGAACTCCCGGGCCCCCTGCAGCTCTGGGAAGTTGAGGGGGCTGGGGAGAAGAGGCCGGTCTGCACGCATCCCATTGAAGCTGATCCCACTGGCATTGGACCTGGAGTGGATAGCCCAACTAAGTGTCTCCATCCTTCCTGCTCCGTCCAGAATGGTGATGACAGGGGGCAGGGCAGGGCAAAGCATGCTCACAAAGGGCCTGGGACCAACATGCCTGTTCAGGGGCTCCTGGGTGGCTGTTCACCCTTTTTCAGGATGGTGAGGAGAAGGCAGGGCAGGTGGGCAATGAGAAGAGGGCAGGGGGTGGAAAATAAGGAGAGAGCAGGAGACTCCATTCTTTAACACTTGTGTATGGCGCTCACTGTGTGCCAGCACTGTTCCTGGACACCTCATAACTACAAATTCAACCTTCTCCATAACCTATAAGGCAGGTGCCATTATCATTAGCCCCATTTTTATAGATGAAGAAACAGAGGCACGCCCAGTATCACACAACTACTAAAGAGGCAGATCCAAGGAGTCAAGCCAGTGCTGTCTAACTCCAGATTCCCAGTGCTATGCTGACACTTAAGCCAAGATTTATCTGTCACCCTCCCAATCCCTTGATCACAAGGTTTCTCTTTGCCAGAGGCTTCTCTTTGCCAGAGAAACTGAGACAGAGTGAAGCTCCCATCCTGCTCCCCAGATCTTTACCTCTCTGGGCCACAGTCTTCTCAGCTGTAAAATGGGGATAAGATACTAGGAGGGGTTGAGGGTCCGGGAAGGTTTAATGAGACAGCTTGTCAGTGACCAGCACAGGGTAGGTCTCCAGCAGTGGCTGCTTCCTTCCCTGTGGTCTAACCATGAGCCTTCCTGCTGTGCCTTCCTGCACAGGCTCTTAATTCTGCTTTCAAAGGAGCTAGCGGCAGTGATCCTCGCCCCTTAATGAAAACCCTCAGGAGAGCGTTGTCCCTCATTCATTTGTCCAAATTCTCTCTCTTGCTCTGGGAAACCCTGACAAAGAGGGATAATAAAGCTGAACTGGAGCCCTGACCTGCTCTGTCCCCACCTCCTCTGCACCCAGGTAAGCCAGTCAGGGCGGCAACAGAAAATAAATGACACATTCGAAAGGGTTTCACTGAAGGGTTTAGTGATGTGACAATTTCTAAAGGCATAGACTGGATGAAGAAAACTAACAAGGTCTAGTGTGGCACCAGGACAGAAATAGCTCTACCAAAGCCCGATGCCAACTGGGGTCACGGGACACAGGAGAGAGGCCACTCAGCAAAGCTGTGACCATGGAGGAACCACAACCACCACCAGAGCTTCAGACAGGCAAAAAGGGAGGCTGGCAGGGAATGGGGGAAACAAATACCCTAACTCGTCTCTCCCTCTTCCCAGCCAGGACCTCTACTGGTGGAGAGATCAGGGGGCCCAGGTGACACAGTCTGCAGAGGTCAGCCTCCCCGGGCAGAGCAGCACAGAGAACACAGTGGGGCAAACGGAAAACCATCCCCATCCCATCCCACCCACGAGTCCCTGCTCCGATACCAAAGCCTTCTCTCTGCTGCTTTATTGCCACTTCTATCACCGCCTGCAGCCAAACAGTGACTGACAGGGAAGGAGAGTCAAGACTCCTTCTTCAACACAGATACTCCAGCTCACAAGGAAGGTGGGATCCAGGCAGAGGGCAGCTTGAGGGAAGAGGGTTGTGTCTGAAGAGCAGCTGGGCAGGGGCTGCTCACTCCCAGCGTGGAGAGACAAAGAGAAGGACCGCACTGGGGTGAGGATGTCAAACGGCGATAGCAAATGACTCTCTTGCCTCAGCATATGATACAAATCACTGTGGATCTTCCTTCCTCCTCCCCTCTCTAGATCGGGAGCCCCTGTGGGGCAGGGATTTTGTCTTGTTCATCCTCGACATCTAGCATAGTGCCTCTTAGGGGCATAATCAGAATTTATTGAATAAATAAGCAAATAGATATGTAAACGAATGAACAAACCCATTTGCAGCTCATACGCACAGCCCTGGGCCCTGGTCAGGGAGCATCGTTGAATGAATGACGTGCAGCACTCCTACAGAAGTTTTATTTCAATCAGTTCAATCATCTACCACCTCAGGTTTCCCTTCAGCCCCTCAGTCATGGGCCACACACCCCACGTTTGTCTCCAGGCTGGCCAGAGGCTGTGCTTTGATGGCACCCACTCAAATGTGCAGTGACCTCATCTGGCTCCTCCTGATGGAGGAATAAGGGGAGTAGCAAGTGACTTCCTTTCTCACAGCAGTCTTCCTGTGAGCTCTTTCTTGGGAGAAATCTTGATCCATGGCAAACCGTCTGTGGTATTCCCGGCTGTAGCCCTTGGCAGGAGATGGGAGGAGAGAATGACAGTGCCAAGGAGGCAGCTGAAGGATCGTCACCCTGGGAGCCACAGCTCTGGCTTGCTTTTTCCAATGGGCCATAAAGACTGAGGGAGGCAGGCAGAAGGGGGGCACCAGACTAACAAACTAGAGTTTCAAGTGTAGTTCCCATGCGAAGCCCACCTGGTGAAGCGGTTAGACACAGACGCTGGGGCTGGGTTCAAGATCCCTGTTCTACCACCTGCTGGCTGTACAACCTTGGGCCAGATACTTGATTATCATGCCTCAGTTTCCTCATCTTAAAAAAAATGTGAATAACAGTAACGCCTACTTCGTATGGTGGTAAAAAAGAGTAGATGAGTTAATAGTTATAAGATACAGCCAGGCCTGGTGGCATGGGTCCATAGTCCTAGCTACTCAGAAGGCTGAGGTGGAAGGATTGCTTGAACCCAAAAGTTCAAGACCAGCCTGGGTAACATAGCAAGACTGTCCCCCCCTTTTTTTTGAAACAGAGTTTCACTCTTGTTGCCCAGGCTGGAGTGCAATGGCATGATCTCAGCTCACTGCAACCTCCGCCTCCTGGGTTCAAGTGATTCTCTTGCCTCAGCTTCCGGATTCCAGGGATACACCACCACACCTGGCTAATTTTTGTATTTTGTATTTTTAGTAGAGACGGGGTTTCACCATGTTGGTCAGGCTGGTCTTGAACTCCTGACCTCAGGTGATCTGTCCGCCTCGGCCTCCCAAAGTGCTGGGATTACAGGTGTGAGCCACCACACCTGGCTGCAAGACCCCCATCTCTCTAAAAATGAAAGTTTTGAACTATTTAGGAGAGTACGTGATCCACGGTAAGCTCTACATAAATTTTGTTACATAAAATTAAGGTTCTAGTCCCAAAAACGTTTTTTCTATAATAACCTCAGCCTTGGATACCTCTCATATTTGCTGTAAGAAGTGAACAAATACGTGTGAAAATTGTCATGTGTTTATAATTTTTATTATTTGTCATCAAGATCATGTAAGAGACCTGATTTAGCAGAGGGTGAAGGGATGCCAAAGGGGCTGTCAGTCATCAACTTTGATTATCTGCCTTATTAAGGTCCCCTTCTTGTCAACATCATCAGCTCTTCGGCTTGTTCAAGTCTTTTGTTGACAATATCCAGGCCTCTCATGATCTCTCCCACACACAACGGGCCGCACAGCAAGGGCTGGAAGGAAAAAGCCTTTGAAAACAAAACGGGCCCTTCCCTTCCTTAGCCTTGAAGCAGGAATAAGCACTAGACAGCAGGCTGTGAGAGAGGACCCTGGCACCTCCACTGTGGCAGCTTTGCCTTTGGGCAGGAGGGGAAACTGATGAGCTTCCTCTGTGGTAGGGCCGCAGGAAGAGATGTTGGCATTTGTTATGAAGTGCTAGGAATAAAAACACATACATGGCCAGGCGCGGTGGCTCACTCCTGTGGTCCCAGTACTTTGGGAGGCCAGGGCGGGTGGGTCACAAGGTCAAGAGTTTGGGACCAGCCTGGCCAACATGGTGAAACCCCATCTCTACTAAAAATACAAAAATTACCCGGGCGTGCTGGCAGGCGCCTGTAATTCCAGCTACTCAGGAGGCTGAGGCAGGAGAATCACGTGAACCTGGGAGGCAAAGGTTGCAGTGAGCTGAGATCTTGCCATTGCACTCCAGCCTGGGCAACAAGAACAAAACTCCGTCCCAAAAACAAACAAACAAACAAACAAAACACACACACACACAGACTTATCCCAGTGTCCAGAGCAAATGTTCTGCCACTTACTGCTATGGATGTGATTTCAGATAGCTACTCAACCCTGAGTCTCGGTTTTTCTCACCTTCAAAATGGAAATATTGATGCCTAATTCAAAGGGTGAATGAAAATCAATGAGCTATAAAAACCCCTTGGTGTATGTCTGGTCCAATAAATGGTAGCTCTTATTAGCTAACATTTTGTAATATCTGCCCACTATCTCCTCCAAGGGATGGAGAAGTAATGCTGACTTCCAGACTAGGAAAGGTAGTGGTAGCAGAAAGTGATTTACAACTTTGACTTTTTTCACATTTTCTTTCCAGAGCACATAGTAAGTACTTGTTGGTTCATTCATTCATTCATTGAACAGTGTTTACAAGCTTGAACAACTTGCCATCATTTTGTTCACTTGTATTCATCTTACTCTCACCACTAGAACTGCACAGTCCGTGAGGGCAGAGGCAATGTCTGTTGCTAGGTGAGTGACTGGATTGAGCTCAAAGCATGTCTGCAGACTGAAATGGGTCAGGCAAGGAGATGGAAACTGGAGGCCTGGATTCTGGGCTCAGTCATACCTTCAAGAACATAACTTTCCCTTGACCCTGGAGTCTTCACAGACCTTCCTTCCACTGTGAGGCACCAGAGAATCACTTGAGACCAGACTCAGGGAACTCTTCCCTGATGGAAAGACATTCATTCATGCACTCCATGTCTCTGAAGCCCCAAGAGAGGGGTCTGAATCCCCTAGTCTGAAGAGTCAGCAAGTGTCCAACATAGTAATCATAATAAAAAGTGAGAATTGA
The DNA here is from genome assembly GCF_043159975.1 of Macaca nemestrina. Taxonomy (NCBI): domain Eukaryota; kingdom Metazoa; phylum Chordata; class Mammalia; order Primates; family Cercopithecidae; genus Macaca; species Macaca nemestrina. The sequence continues at coordinate 79,309,292 of NC_092134.1, read as the reverse complement.
TAAAGAAGGGAGCAGCCCCACCTCAGTAACGATAGACGAAGGAAAATTCCAGCTAGTACATGTACTTAATATTAAAGAAGACATGTGCCAAGACCCTGCTTTCATGGATATTAGGTGTTCCCAAATATAAGAAACACCCATTCTTGCCCCCAGGCCTCACTGGATACTATCCAAGATGTCTAGAGAATAAGAGGAAAGGGAGAATCATAATATCCAAAAGGTGGAAACAACCCAAATGTTCATCAGTAGGTGAATGGATAAACAAAACGTGGTATATCCATATAAAGGAGTATTACTCAGCCATGAAAAGGAATGAAGTACTGATAAATGCTACAACGTGGATGAACCTTGAAAACACTATGCTCAATCAAAGATGCTAGTCACAGAAGGCCTCTTATTATATGATGCCATTTATGTGGAAGTCCAGAATAGGGAAATCTACAGAGACAGAAAGTACATTAGTGTTGTTAAGGGCAAGAAGGAATATGGGTGGATAGGGAGGTGATTGCTAAAGGTTACAAGATTTCTTTCTGAGGTGATGAAAATGTTCTAAAATTAACTATGGTGATGGTTTGACATACCTGTGAATATACTAAAACCATTGAATTGTACATTTCAAGTGGTGAATTGTATGATACATGAATTATACCTCAAGAAGGTTGTTTTTTAAAAAGACACCGTAAGGGGTAGGGGGAGGTTGAGATGAAGCAGAAAAACTGTGATCAGAAACAAAGCTCACGGGCTGTCTGTCCTGGCTGCCCTCAAGTCAAAGCCTACATTTCATACAGGCAATGTTAGGGTGACCCCCAAGCCACGGCTCGGAAAGATAAATTGACCCCCAGAAGGTATAGGGCTGGGTCCCTTCTCCCCTGACAGATCCCTTTCTGTGTTTTTTCTGGCACAAGAAACTCTGTCTTCTTATATAAATAGGAGAAATTTATGGCAGTTTTTCCTCTTCTTCTCCCTGGTGGGCTACTAGGAAAGGTCTAGGGGAGGAGGGAGCCTGAAATTCCAAAAATAAAAATGTGGGAAGACTGGAGGGGGTCGAGGAGCCTCTTTGCCTGCCTTGGCTCTGGCCCCAGCTCTCCTTTCCCTTTGCATATTTGACCATCTGGGTGATGAGGAGGGTAGAGAACTGATGCAGCCCATTCTCTCTTCAAGCCCAAAAGAGATGGGTCCCAAGGCAGATATCCGACAGGAGGGGCACAAGGGAAATCAAGGAAATGGGCTTGGCTGTCCCATGGAATTATTGGAGGAGACACAGACCACTGCCCTCCTTCCCAGATTTGGTTATTTTTGTACCTCCCTGTTTGTTGAGGCAGCCTGATACTGTGGGAAGAGAACTCGTCCTGGATTTAGAAAGATCGACAGAGAAACCAAGTGTGTGACCTTAAGCAAGTCATATCTTCTCTCTGGGTCTCACCTGTAAAAAGAGGGAGGGGACTGAATTTAATCAGGGGATTTCAAATTGATTTTGACTCTGGGGTCCTTCCTTCAAATAAAACCGTACATAGTGACCCAACATAAACACGAGTAGCCTGCTGAGCTTCTTGAAGCTTCTTGAAGAAGCTTCTTGAGCTTCTTAGGAATGGGAGTCTAGGGACCCTGTGGTGATTGGCGAGAGGCTTGTCCAAGCACAAGATGATCTCCATGGCTTTTCCAGCCCTGTCCTCAGGAGGGATTTGCCCCCACGGTGAAGAGGCTCAGCTCTGCACACCCAGTGCGCTTTAAATCCAGCTTCAGCCCCTCCTGCATGTCCCTCAGCACATAACTTACCTTCCTTAAACCCCAGTTTCCTCGTGTGTAAATTGGAATAATAGTAACACATATCTCAGAGGATTGTCACGTAGATTACATTAAATAATGTGCATAGAGTCCTTCACATGCTATCTGGCTCAATCAACATTATTACAGTTATTCTGTGATCTGATGTAATCCTTTTCTTTTCTTCTTTCTTTTTTTTTTTTTTTTTTTTTTTTTTTGAGACAGAATCTCATTTTGTAGCCCAGACTGGTGTACAGTGGCATGATCTTGGCTCACTGCAACCTCCGCCTCCTGGGTTCAAGAAATTCTCCTGTCTCAGCCTCCCCAGTAGCTGGGATTACAGGAGTGTGCTACTGTGTCCAGCTAATTTTTGTATTTTTTAGTAGAGATGGGGTTTTACCATGTTAGCCAGACTGGTCTCGAACTCCTGGCTTCAAGTGATCCGCCTGCCTCAGCCCCCAACAGTGCTGGGATTACAGGCACGAGCCATTGCACGTGACCTGATATAATCTTTTTAATTTGAAATATCTGGTGTGAGAAGGTGAATCAGAAAGGATGACAGCAAAACTGCTATAACATAAAGGCCCCAAAACACAGTAGCATATAGAAAACAGAAGTTTATTTCTCACTTAGTCTGGGAGGAAGCAGTTCCAGACAGCAGGCAGCTGGACAGTTCCACCTGGTCAGTCAGGGATGTGTGTTCCTTTCACACCTTTGCTGTGTCTTCTCTTAGGGATGTCTTTTCAGTTGCCTGGTCACACATGTCTCAGGCACATCTGCCCAGCTCATGAAAGAGAGAATACAAAGGAGAATTTACCCAATGTCGTCAGGCTTTGAGGACATGCTCGCCTCACATTCCCCTATGTCTACACCTGGCAACAAGAGCAGCTGGGAAATGTGGTGTCCAGCTGGGCGTCTCTCTACCCTCGTGCAGCAAGGAAAGAAGAGATTTTAGTGGACATGGGCAGTCTTAATCTAGGGCTCAAACCCACATCTGAGCTATCCTCTTCCTCTTTTCTTCCCAAAGGAAGGGAAATAAAGTCTACAGCGCAGAAAACAATGTGACCACCCATCCCCTATCCAGTCAGGTCCCTGCCATTCATACCAAGATCAGCAGTCTCGGGAAAGTGGCTTGGAAGCCCCCTCCAGAAAGACCACCCTTCTCTCCATCTTCTTCACATGGGTGGATGTGAGAAAAGTTTCTGTCCCCACTGCCTGCCTGCCACTCCCTCTCTCAGTTTCAGCTCATGCTCTAACCCTTTGTTCCCAGTCACCAAGAGTGACTACAAATGCCGGGAAACAGGAGGACCTGAACCAGTCATGGAAGTTGAGACTGGGACACAGAAGCCATGCTCAGGGCAGCCTAGGCATGGGTTCTGATGCCAGGAAACCCAGCTACTGCTATGTAACCTAAAGCAGGGATTAAGCTCTCAGAACTTCAATGAACTCTTTTGGAAATAGGGATAAGAAACCCACTTGTCAGGGCTGTTGTGAGCATCAAATGTGATCACGTATGTACCTAGTACATAGTATGCCCTCAATAAATGGTACCAGCAAGGCAAACCCAAGGCAAATCGAATTCATGTCCATTACTCTGACCCAACCTTTGCATAAACCCTTTTTTTCCTCCTTCCTTGCCAATGCATGGCTCCTTCCCTCTTCTTTACTTCCTATCCTCACTCCCCTACCATCTGAACCCTGGTCTGGAATCTCTTTTCTCAGGAAGTCTTCCATGACTGAAAAATTCCTGCTCGGCCACTTCCCATTCCAACACTCTGTCTTCGCCCATCTTCCATCTACCCCATGGTCCTGGCCCAAGTTTACACGTGTCCCATCCCTCCCTTCAAAAAGCATGCAGCAATGGAAGGGCTTTAAGTTTGTCATCAGGCAGATCAGAGTTCAGATGCCAACTCTGCCAAGTTCTAGCTTTAGGACTTTGTCAGATCACTTCCTCTCTTCAAATCTCTGTCTTCCCAAATCTCTGGTGAGGTCAAGTGTGTGTGAGCTGGTACATAGAGGATATTTAGTCTCCTTTGCTCTACCCAACCTCCCCCAACTCACATTCCCAGGACTAACTCTCTACCAATGGGAGTTATTACACCAAGAAAGTAATTCTACCATTACCAGCCCCACCCCAACCCCACCCAGGGAAAAAGAAGTGACTTCGAGTCTATGGGTCTTGGAGGGACCACCAACCCAAGAGCTAGAGCAGAGGAAGAATTTGGATATCCCAGCTTCCAGGGTTACAGGATCTCTCCCCAAGCCCTCATATGCAGCCCCAGTTGTAGGACTAGCTTCAGGAATAGGAGTGAAAGAGTTGAACTGATTCCAATCTTAGCCTATAAGTAGTAACTCACCTGTGCATCTATTTCTGACCTTTCTAGATCAGAAGAGCAAAAATACCAATGACAACTAATGCTTACGTAATGTTTCCTATGGGAAGGCATTGTTCCAGGCTCTTCGTACATACAACTCATTTAATCCTGACAGCAGCCTTTGAGCTAGGTACTATTAATCCCATTTTACAGACAAGGAAACTAAAGCACAAGGGGTTAAGTAACTTGCCTAGGTCATACAACTCACATAAGGCATGACCGAGATTCAAAACCAGGCCATCTAGCTCCAGAATCCATCCTGTTAACCACTCTGCCATAAAAAGAGCTAACATTTACTGGCAGTTTCTATGTGCCAAGCACTGTGGAAAACACACGACATGTATTTCTTCTAATTCAGAATAACCCCCTGAGATAAGTTCTATTATTATTATCCCTGTTTTACAGGTCAAGAAACTAAGGCAGAGAGAAAAGTTAAGCAATTTGCCCCAAGTCACACAGCTAGATATTAATAGTTTCAGAACTCCTAGCTGTTTTGCCTCAAATCCCACCTCCCCACCCCTGCCCAAAGCCCCTCCCCTTCTAGGTGGGTTGTTTAGTTCCTAGCACCAGTTCTTCACAAATCTACTTTACCCCACAGCCTACAACCCTTGTTCTCCAAAACTCCTGTTGACCTCCGTTCCTTTCCCTTCCCACTTTCTCCCTAGTCCCTCCGCTCCCCACAAAGTCCCCCAAACCATTCTGTCCCTCTCCCTCTGCTCCCCTCCCACCCTCCCCCACGACTCCTGCTGAAACAGATGAATTTCACCAAAAAAGACCATCAGACTTTCCCCAATCAGGCCCCCACTGAGCCTGATCGCACACCCCTAGGGAAGGCACCACAGTTGCTAAGCTGGAGAGCCAGAAATAAAATCCTCATTCTACTTCCCTGCCCCCTCTTCCCATCACTCATCTGGGAATCCAGGGCGAAGAAGGAAGCTAAAGTGCAGAGCATTCATTTAATATTAACAAATTGAAATGAATTCTTTTAATGCCAATTAACTTGGAGCGGCCCCTTATTAATAGTAATTTAGATTCATACTTGGGAGAAGCAGGGACGGGGGCTGGGCCAAATGTGCCCAGAATGTCAATGTGACTGGTGAACTGAGAGGGGAGGGGCGGCAGTTTTACTTCTGCCCAGTTGAGTTCTGTTTCCCTGAGAGAAATGGACAGTCACTGGAGGTTGATCTTTGGGAAACACAAATTACTCTTGTAATTTTATTTTTGTTACTTCAAGAAATCTGAATAGTTTGAAACCATGTCACACCATTTTAATAGTTTATTAAACTATTTTCACAGTAATGCTAAAAAGAAGAATTTCCTCAGAGTTGGGATTTACTCCAAACTCTCTCCTAAGCCAAACCTTACTAACCAAAGGGACAAGTCCCCAAGTCAGCTCTCTACCCTTCTTTGTGCAGAGCTAGAGCCAGAGATCAATATTGGCTTCCCCATTCCCTGCCCCTTCTACCTTAACCAAAACTAACAGGAAGAATCAACACTGTGTGGTCTCTCTGAGAAGTCTCCCCCAGGAGGTAAAAGACCCAAAGGGCTGACCCCTAAGCTAACAGCTTACCTTTAAGGAAGAAAAACAATCTGCTTGCATTTTTCTTAGAATTTAGGGGAAAAATGAGAAGTTAAAAATTCGATTTCATGTATCAGAGAGTTCTCCAGAACACAGCCGAGTGGAAAGAACTTAGTCCCAAATGAAAAAGTTGAACAGAAATTCTGCTCTCACTGGTTTTGCCGGCTTGGAGGTCAGACTGGAGGTGTCCTGAACTAGAACCAGAGCATAGGCTCTGACCCAAGAAGGACACTGTCTACTTCCCAGGCATCCCTCCTTGGCTGGGAGGAGAGCGGGGGATGAGGCCGTTGGAAGCTGAGAATTGTGGAAGCTGGGGATGGAAGTTCTGAGATGGAGGAGGCAGGCGTGTGAAGGAGGTCAGGGAAAGGCAAGTAAATCTACTAACCATTGAAGTTTATAACATAAAAACCTTAAAAATGGTTTAACATGCAAAATACTAATTTTTAAAAAGAGGTCAGGTTTTAAAGAAGGGAAAATACCTCAGATTTAAACACAATAAAAAGGAGGAAAATACACAAAACGTTTCAAGCAAATTGTTCTTCAGAAGAGGAGAGGTTGGAATTAATCAAAAGACTTTTTTACACACACACACACACACCCAGAGTTTCCCAAACAATAAATTCATTTACAAAACAAAAAGAGGAATCAACACAAAACCTCATCCACACATAGAGAAAAATAAATTGTGGTGATTCTGTAACAGCTGAAAAACTAGTGAGGGAGGAGAAAAATGAATAAACTCTAAATCTATTAGATGATATTTATAAATAGCAAAATTGGAGGTTGGAATGGAGAAAGGAGTTGAACTTATCATTAAAGAAATAACACATGTGAAAACATAAGGTATAACTCATCCCCAGAGAAAAGTAAACTCTCCATAAAGTAGCAAGTATACAAATTTATTGAAAAAGAGGAAAGTACTACTCACCCCCCCCATAAAAGTGTATTAGTTTGAATTAAAATTTTCTCCAAATCCGAGATAAGTTACACAAAAGAATACAAAAATATTTTTCTTTCAACTAAGAGGAAAAATAAAATCCGATTTAAGTTGACTAACGGGACAGGAAGGGAGGCTGTGGTTTGCAGGTGCCAGTAAACGGGATGCGGGTAGTGAAGAGTTTGAGGGGTAGAGGACAAGCTTACCTTGTTTTGGAGCCGCAGCGGCCAACAGGAGTGGGCAAAGAACCCTGCCAGTGCCTGCGTGATAGGGGAAATAAGGAATGGGGAATTCGGGTGCCCCTAGAAGAATGAGGAGGATGGAAAGACTGGGGGTGCCCATCTCCCCTCCTCTGCCCGCCTCCCTCCCTCCGGTACTCAGGCCTAGAGAGCTACTGAAAGTTACAAATTGCTTCCATTATTAGCTCATCCCGGGCGGCCTGGTCATTGGCCAGCCCCTGGCCACGTGGTCCCTCGTACCAATCGATCGAATTTCTAGTCGCAATTCTCTGTCTGTCCCTCGGCTCTGGGGAGAAAGGGGGGGCTGTGGCGTGGGGGCTGAGGAGGGGCTAAGGCGGGAGGGGCTCCTCATCACTTCACTCTCCCTTTTCGCCATGTGGGGGCCCTGAGCACCGCCCCAGAAGAGGTCGAGGGAATGTTGTGGGCTGGGGCACACCGGCAGGGCAGAAACTGGAGGAAGCGAGACGTCGCCAGGGACCCAGGGACCTCTCCCTCCAGTTCCCCGGGCCCGCCCGGCCCTGCTCGCCACTCCCGCTATAGCGCCCACTCTGTCCCGGGCTGTCCCGCGCCAGCAGTGTAGCCCCCAGCCCGGGCGCCTGAACGCTCTCCCTCCGGATCACTGCTCGGGTCCCCACTTTGGCGACCGTGCCCCCGAGTCCCGCTTCCCCGGGGCCTGCTCTGGATCAGGCGCCTGCGCCTTCAAGGGTACCCGGCCCGCCTGCCCTCCCCAAGGGCCAAGTTTGCGCTCCTCCCGGAATCGTTTGAGAGAAGGACAAACTTTTGAGAGGATGGAAATCTAGAGGAGCCGGTCTGCAGTAGGTAAGCTGGGCCCGGGACGGGTGCGATTCAGCCCGAGAACAATCTGTCTCTCCCCGTCCCGGTCTCTCCCTCCCCTTACCCCTGTTTCCCCGGCAGGCTGACACTAATCTGCCTTCCCCCGGAGAAATTCTGGCTGGGGTTGGGCTTCTGTCAGATGCATGGGATCAGACCAGCTTTCCTCCCCGAGCTTAGGGACTAAGGTGGTAGCTGGCAGAGGAGGGGGAGGGTTGCTTCCGAAACTGGGGATTGAGGGGAGGGTTAGGGGCCGAGAAACCCACAGTCTGAGGGAGACGACTTCTTTCCTCAAATGCAACTTGGGGGAACTTCGGAAAAGTTTTTTGAGGGGAGATGGAGAAGGGAGCGGAGTTGGGATTTCCAGGGCTGAAGTGGGAGAGAGGGTGCTCCGCTTCCCGTACTGAAGGAAGGATGTGCGTGCTTGTTCCCCAGTCGGGATCCATTACCAGCCTAGAAAAACCCAGCCGCGTCCCAAACCCGCTCACCCCAGCAGGCCCTTAGAGACGCTTGGAGATCCCCAGACACGCCCCGCGGAAAGGGAAGGAAGCGCCAGCCCGAGTTTCCGACTCTGCCGGGACAGGGCGGGAGATCCGCCCAGAGCCTTAGTCCAAAACTGCCCAGGTCCCTGCTGTCCTGGGACCTTACGTTGATTCTAAGTTAGGAGTGATCCGAGAGAAGGAACAACTCCCCAGAATCTTTTTTTTTTTTTTTTTTTCTGAAGCCAGTTTGAGTCAGAGACCCATCTCCCTAAGATGGAGCCAAGCGCGTGCCCCCTCCCGCCTCCAGCACAACCTCCCGCTCCTCCAGTTCCCAAAGGAGGGCAAGGAAAAGGCCCCTACTCCCCTCCCAGGGCTGAGATTTCCTCCCCTACCCAAGAGATGCCCCAGGAGGAACGGATGGGGAGGCTCTTCCAAGGGCAGTTTAGGGCAGAGAGTGGGTTCAGAGGGCACAGCTGAACTCGGGGCCCAGGACAAGGGGGAAGAGCAGGCCCAGGCGGGTGTAGAAGCTGCCCGGGTGGCCTGGGGAAGTGGACTAGGGCAGAGGCCGCTGCAGGTGTTGGGGGATACCCTGGAGCCCGGGGTGTTCCGGGGCGGGGAGGTCTGGCCAGGCGGCAAGGGTCTATGTTGTGCCTTTAATTTTTAGGTTGGGTCCCTCCTGGGGAGCCCTGGGCTGGAGGAGCCAGGCAGGTGGCAGAGGCCACTTTCGGACTCCTTGGAAAGGGCCAAGAAGGGATGTGGATCCCAGGAGAGAAAATTCCCACGTGCAACACGTGGTGTTTTGGCCCTTCCTGGGTAGACACCTCCAGAGGCCACTTGGCCCTGCTGGGTCAGAAGCAGCAAATCTGCCCAGGCCTTTGTTTTCGCTATTCCTGAAGTTTTTCTGCTGTGGCCCAGCAGCTGCCCTGGCACCTGCTGGGCATCTGCTCATTGGCAAGCCCTGGACAGAGTTGGACTGGCCTAGCTGAGAGGTTTAGGAGGGCTTCCACTGGCACTGCCTACAGGGAGTGTGGCTTGGTCCCCTAAGAAAGGGGCCTTTGAGAGGGACGTGTCCAGGGACAGACACAAAACCCACTGATATTCAAAATGAATGTAAACCCTTTTCTTTCCTTATATACCGGGGCCCTTCACACCTCTGCAGTCCAGAGGATTTGGATGGAAGGCCTCATCCATCCCCAGTCCCAAAGCAAACATCGGAGATGGCTTGGGCGTCTTCTTGTAGGCTGCTGGGGCTTTGTGTGCTCTGAGAGAAGGTGTCTGGTCCTCTGCCTACCCCACTCCCCCTTTGATGAATGTGGTCCTTTTTGCTCCTGCCTCTCCACTACTACCCCCCGGCCCCACCCCCCAACCCAATCCCACAGATCTATGGGACTCTCTTTTTGTCTTTCCTTGCTCCTCTTCCCTTTTCTTCTTAGGATTGATGGAGTGACAGCAGTTTGGCAAGGCTCCCCTAAGCCTGTAATGGGGAGCTGTGGACCCAACCCTGACTTCTCAGGTTGGGGGAAATAGCTCTATTCCTGGGCCCTTGAGATTGAGTCTCAAGTTGAGAGGAGTTGAGAAAGAAATGCATGAAGGATGGCTGGGCTGACACAGGACAAAAACCTCGACTAGGGAGGGGCCAGTTTTATGCCTGTGCCTACTGCGAATGAGAGGGAATTTAGAAACAAAGGAAGATAAGAGGGCAGCCTAGAGAAACAGCATAAAGGACTGGAAAAATTCAGAACAACAAAGAGAAAAGACTGGGAGAGAGGAAAAGATATGAAAAAGCCCTAATGCTGGAGACAGAAAGGTATTCTGGAAGGGTGGCCGGGATAGAGATAACATGAAAGGAATATTGATAAAAGGCAGAAGGAAGAAGCAAGACTAGGTTTGTTTGGGTTTTTAAGATTAGAGATAGTCTGGGGCCTGTTAAAATAGAAAAAAGAATTAAAAAGATTAGAGATAAAGGCAGAAAGGAAGAGAAAAGAGAAAAATAGGGAAAGAAACAGAAAGCAAATGAAAGGAGAGAGCTAGAGAGTATAAGAAAAAGGAAGGGAAAGAAAGGGAGGTAAAAGTGAGAAAAAAGAAAGGGAAGGGAGACATAAAGGTATAAAAGGAGGAAAGACAGGGACAAGGGAAAGAAGCGAGGACAGGGGAAGGAATGGAAGAAAGAGAGAAAGTGAAGGTAGGGCAGAAATGAAGTAAAAGAAGGAAGGAAAAAATGAGAAATGAAGATACAGTGAGATAAAGAAGGAAGAAGGGGAGTGAGGGGAAGGAGGGTAGAGAGAGAGAGAGAAACATGAACTCAACTAGGGTTAACGGTTAACAGAAAGGGGATCCCGGTTCCTGAGGAGCACAGGGAGGGAAGAGGAGATGGAGGGTGAGCAGAAAGCCCAGTTGGGGCCCCTCCCTGCTTCACCTTGGGCTGCGGAGGCCCTGACCACCACCACGCCGCCTCTCCAGGACCCAGCCCTATGAACCAGGGGAGGTAGAGGCAGGGGCCAGCTGCCTGCATACCGGCTTCTCGAAGAAGCTGAGCGAGCTGGAGTTCTTCCTGCAGCCCTACCTGCCCCCGGCACAGCCTGCCAAGCTGGATGTGTGGCCTTGAGGCTGTATGACATGCAGGTCCAGATCTGGTTCCAAAAGCCGCACATGAAGTAGAAGAGGCCAGTGAGGCAGGGACTGGTCGTGGATTCCCACCCTGGCGGCGCCTTCTCCTGGGCTCAATCCTCTCACCCGCAGCCCCAAGCGCCTCCATTCCCACCCTGCTGCAAGAGGCTGTCTGAAGACTGGGCAGCTTTGTTCTGGGCTTGGAGGTGCTCTGGTTCTGTGACCTTGGGCCTGTTTGATCATTTGTTGTTGTTTTTGTTTTTTTAGACGGAGTCTTGCTCTGTCGCCCAGGCTGGAATGCAGTGGCACAATCTCAGCTCACTGCAACCTTCACCTCGCGGTTCAAGTGATTCTCCTGCCTCAGCCTCCTGAGTAGCTGGGATTACAGGCATGCGCCACCACGCCCAGCTAATTTTTGTATTTTAAGCAGAGATGGGGTTTCACCATATTGGCCAGGCTGGTCTCGAACCCCTGACCTCAAGTGATCCGCCCACCTCAGCCTCCCAAAGTGCTGGGATTACAGGTTAAGCCACTGTGCCCAGTGATCATTTGTTAAATGAGCCCTTTGCACTGGAGGGTTTTTCTGTAGTTTTGGTTAGCCTGCCTGAGTATGTGCAAATGAGACAGGGATGAAGATAAGACCTAGTTCAGTTTTCGAGGGTGGAAGGGGGGTGTGGGGGTGTAGGAGGTGGGAGGATGGGGGGCTGGGAGTGAGATCTTCATTTTCTTCCATTGGTGAGAAGAAAAGTCTTCCTCCTTTGCTATCCTTATCTCCACCCCTGCCCCAGAAAACCACCTTTCAGGTCAAGGAGTTTCTCCATGCCAGGAGGGGTTGGATTCATCTGCAAAGAGCTTGGGAGGAGGTTTGCAAATCCTGGAAGAGTCAGAGAAAGGATCTCATACATGAAAGGGAAGGAAGACATTCCCTACCAGGGCAAGTGGACCTTAGGTCTGCAGTAGATTTCACTGAATTCACACACACAAAGAGATTAATTGGTAAGGTGACTTTAGATTCAGCTATGGAGAGGATCAACTTGAGATTTCTGGGTATCTTCAGCCTGTTGGGCCTGCACTCCCCATGCCCTGCTCATGTGCTCTGGCTGATTCACAAGGTTTCTTAGAGCCATTTCCTTTGTCTCCCAAAAGTGGGATGGGGCAGGTCACTGAGGTTATCCAGTTTCTCCAAGGGCAGTGTATGCCTTGAGGATGGGCTGGGGCACCCCCAAACCACTGGCTAGAAAGGCATGTTCACAGTCAACCTTGCCGTGCTCTCAGGGAGGCCTCTGACCAGCACTGTCTAGCATTGCTCTTTTTTTTTTTTTTTTTTTTTTTGAGACGGAGTCTCGCTCTGCCGCCCAGGCTGGAGTGCAGTGGCCAGATCTCGGCTCACTGCAAGCTCTGCCTCCCGGGTTCACGCCATTCTCCTGCCTCAGCCTCCTGAGTAGCTGGGACTACAGGCGCCCGCCACCTCGCCCGGCTAGTTTTTTGTATTTTTTAGTAGAGACAGGGTTTCACCGTGTCAGCCAGGATGGTCTCGATCTCCTGACCTCGTGATCCGCCCGTCTCGGCCTCCCAAAGTGCTGGGATTACAGGCTTGAGCCACCGCGCCCGGCCAGCATTGCTCTTTAAGCTTTTCCTCCCCTCTTTTCTCTAGCTTCTCCCTTCCTTTATTTCTCTTTCTCTCTCTCTTCCTTCCAACCTTTCTGATTTCTCTGTCTCCCTTTTCATCCAGTCCAAGTTGGGGATCTTGTACTATCTTTATACGCCAGATCGCTCTGCTCTAAGCCCTTTAGGCTGGTTAATATGCACCCTGCCCTCAAGAGTTCATTATGTGGATGCAAATAGCAGGATTAGAAGATGGGGAGGGATCAGCTGGGCTCGGTGGCTCACTCCTGTAATCCCAGCACTTTGGGAGGCCAGGGCAGAAGGAATGCTTGAGCCCAGGAGTTCAAGACCAGCCTGGGCAACATGGCAAAACTGTCTCTATGAAAAATACAAAAATTAGCCAGGCATGGTGGTGTGCACCTGTAGTACCAGCTACTCAGGAGGCTGAGGCGGGAGGATGGCTTGAGCCCAGGAGATGTAGGCTGTAATGAGCTGAGATCATGCCACTGCACTCCAGCCTGGGTGACAGAACAAAACCCTGTTTCAAAAAAAGAAAAAAAAACAAAAGATGAGGCGGGAAATGGGGAGTAAGCTTTGCTAACCAGATGTGGGATGAATAAATTAGTTTTATGTATTAATCATGATTATGACCTTCACATCCCCTTGGCTCACCCCTAGACAATTCTTCCCCACTCCCAGCCATCTGCAAGCCACAGTCAGCCTGTCCCTGCTCCCGAAAATGGAATTGCTGATGCCCCCAAGGCTGTTACTCTCCCAGGGTGAGTGAGAGTGAGGTCAATGACGCCAGGTCAGAGCCTCAAACTCTTAAATAAGCAAAGCATATTTCCCTATTCCTGATGCATTTAGGGATCATCTATCCCTTGGAATGGAGAGGCTGGCGATTCTGGCTGGTGGCTATCTTTCCACAGAACACCCCTGATTAGCCAGGCCCACCGCCATCCACATCTGCTTGGCAAAGAAGGAAGGTAGCTTGTTCCAGACCTTGGTGAGCGGCTGCAGACTGCCTGCCTAGAACAGCCTCCTGACTCCAGCCTGGCAGGGAAGGAAGGAACCTGACTTGCTTTGCAGGATCTGGAATCTCAGTGCGCGGAGCTGAGAGCCGCAGTTGCATCCTGGAGCCTGATGCTAGAAGCAGCTTCTGTCTCTGGGTTCTTGCTGCCTTGGCCTCTGCTCTGTTCAGTTTGCTGTTGTGTTTTTCTCCCCCATGTTGGGGTGGTGGGGTACAGGGAAATAAAATGTTTTCTCCCAGGCCCTTAATCCTTCCCCATGCCTCCATCAGCCTCAGAGCTGCTGACAGTCATGAACTGCAGCTTCCAGCTCTGCCCATAAGCTACTCAAAGCAAATTCAAATTCTCTTCTGGCCAGGAGGAAGGGCAGAGGCTCCCTCCTTCCTCAAGCCTCCGTGGCTCGTTGATCCATTTTGAGGGCATTTGGGGGTCAAAATTGAAACCAGATTGCTTCGGTTTGTATAAAATTAGCATTTCTTATCACACCAAAGGCCACACCTGTTCTCTGCCCTCACAAACCAGTGAGGATGTAAAGGTTTGTTGAGGTGGAGGAACAGAAGTGAAATGAACAATCTGCTCCATTTAGAAGTCAGTCGCTTTGGCTGTTCATTCCACTAATATTTATCTAGTACCTACTCTGTGCCAAGCATTGCCTCTACCTCAGTTTGCCACAAATATGAAAAAAAAATTTTTGCAACGGTGAGACTTCAGTGTGTTGTGGACCAATATACAAATAAAACAATGGAAAAGAAAGTGTGGTTCGGAGTCAGCTGATTCTCATTGCAGCTTCCCATGTGCTGGGTCTCAGAGCTCCTGACTTCCCAGCTTCAGCTACCCAGCCCCAGCTGGTTGACAAGCAGGACTTCCCTGGGGCCCATTTGTTTTCCCCACTGGAAAAATGTTAGAATGGGAGCAAGAGGCCTGGGCTGGGATCAGCCACCACGAAAGTCCCAAAATAAAGGGTTTGGGATGGGCGGCAGTGGGGCCCTCCAAAACATTGCTTCGTCAGAGGTGAGAAGGTTAGGGGTGATATGATATGTTTCTCCAGGTTGCAGAGCAGGTCTGTGAGTTTGCCTTGGTGTAATCACGTGCCTCAAGGTGATAACAAGGGTGTGCATGTGTGAGCGAGCTGAAGGGGGGCAGATAAGTGTGCCTGTGCCAGGCCCAGACGCCTGCACAGTTGCCGGTGTGTGTGTGTGTGTGTGTGTGAAGGGGGATAGAGGTGCCTGCAGATCTGAACATATCTCTCCATACATGACCCTCAGTGTATGTCAGAGTGTGTGTACCCGCTGAATTATTATAAAATTACACCGACCCTTACAGAAAATCCATACCAGCCTCGGCCTTTCTCCCCTGACCTCTCGACCTCTGGGGTGCCTGAGGAAAGAGTTGACCCGGTCACTGCCTCCCCCTAGTCAATGAGTCCCCCTCCATTAGCATAAAACATGAATCTGCTGGCAGCTTGACAAATTATAACTAGCAGCCAGAGTTTTGCCAACTGGCTGGCTTGGGCGCTGTCTATTTATCACTGAAAATGGTAAATCATAAGAATCCAGATGACTTAATTATTCAAATCCACCCAGGACCCAGAGAAGCTGCAGGCCCGTCAATCTCAGCCCTGGGCTCACAGAGAAGAGCGGGGGAAATGCTGTGAGCTTGTGAGCTGGAAGAAGCAGGTTCAGTTACCGCCTCTCCCCTGTCCAGAGAGCAGGGTTTTTCTCTGCAGCCCCTTCCCCTCCCTGCCATCCTGCCCACCTTTCCAGCCACAAGCCTGGCCAATTGTTTTGGTTGCTGGGCTCCCGAGGCTGTCCCTCGCCTGCCTCCCGCTGCCCACCACCCGCTCCTCAAGCTCAGCCGGTGTTTCCCGGCCTCTCTTTGTGTGGCTGTTAGCTCTTTCTGTTTCAGTGCCCTCATTTTTATTTCTTCTCTTTCTCCTATTCTTTTCACCATTTCTCTTCATCTCTCCTCTGCCCACAGATGGACACTGAGCCCCACACATGGCCTTTCTGGTGGAGTTTTGCCTGCTCTCTTGGCCCCTTTGTCCTCACTGTCCCAGAGGTGCCAGCTCAGGATCCCCATGCATACACACCCCACACTTAGCCCAGCGCTCCGAGTGCTAGGAGGCCTGAATTCACGTCTGTCCACTGTGGGGCCATATGGAAACACACATGTCAGTCGATAATACTGGGCCTGCCCCCACACCCCATGCACACAACCTTTCTGTCCCTTTCTTTTTTTTTTTTTTTTTTTTTTTTTTTTTTTTTTTTGAGACAGATTTTTGCTCTTGCTGCCCAGGCTGGAGTGCAATGGCACGATCTCAGCTCACCACAACCTCCGCCTCCCAGGTTCAAGCAATTCTCCTGCCTCAGCCTCCTGAGTAGCTGGGATTACAGGCATGTGCCACCATCCCTGGCTAATTTTTGTATTTTTAGTAGAGATGGGGTTTCTCCATGTTGGTCAGGCTGGTCTCAAACTCCTGACCTCAGGTGATCTGCCCACCTCCGCCTCCCAAAGTGCTGGGATTACAAGCGTGAGCCACTGCACCTGGCCTTTCTGTCCCTTTCTTCCGTGGATTTCTAAATACCATTATGCACAACTTGGGAGGCAGTGGCCAGGCTGTCAGAGATGTGCCCCAACCACTGAGGCAGGGCTTCGTCTCAAGAAGGCCCATCCCTCACTCCCAGCATGGAACCACCTGAAGCCCCAGCAGAGGGACTGAGCTTTCCCAGAAGGAGAAGAAACCCTGTTGACAGAACAAGTCCTAGATCCAGAGGTCTGCATACTGAGCTTCTGGGGGGCCCTTTGATGTTTTGGTCCTTTTATCTTTGTGTCTCTCACAGTCCAGTATAAATACATCCTACTTTCTCTTGCAGTCCTGGACCCCATGAGAAATGTATGCCCTTCCAGACTCACAATGGCAGGTGGGAGGCACATATTCACCAATGCTGATATTGCTTTGACCCCAGAGGGGAATGTGAGGAGCAAGGAGGTTGCCAGAGCCCCTCTGCTTGAATGGCATCCCGGCCTATTCTTTTGGATGGCTTGCTTTACCTGCAAGCGCCCTGGAGGCTCCTCAGAGCTACTTCTGTGTCTGCAGATGCTTGTCAGCTTGGTTCTGGGATTGAGTCTGGCTTTGTCGGGGTGTGTGTGTGTGAGCACGTGCACACCTTTCTGCGGATAACCTGGAGTCCTGGCATGCTGACGGGTCGTGCCTGGTGATGTGCATGCCTGCACACGCATGCCAGTGCCCCTGATGTGTATGTGGGTGTGTGTGTATGTGTGCATGAACATACACTTCCAGAAAAAGCCCTTGTGCTGAAACAATGACTGACAATGTCCCCACCAACAGGACACCTGAGGAAACAGCCCTCTCGATTCCATTTTAAGGCCTCTGAGCAATGTTGCTCTCAGTGAAATATTGGACTTGGCATATCATAAAACTTTAAAGAAGGAGCTACCTGTTTCTGCTACTGAAAGTAAGTTCTTCCTAGAGTCTAGCCGTCTCCTCTTCTTTCAGGGCGGAATATGAGCACAGTCAGAAATTTTGAGGGGGGCTCCCTACTCCTCCAAGAGAACACACGTGACATATAGGGGGCCCTTCCACAGCCAGGCTCATGCCCACTGCTTAAACACTGCATCCCCTCCCTCTTCCCTTGCTCCCCACCTTTCCAAGCCAGGGTGATATTTGACAAGGGCAGTGGTGAGGGGTGAAACTTGGGGCGGGTGGTGGGGGGAAGGATCAAGATTCAAAAGGAGGCCAAGCTGCTGGAAGGCAGATCAATAAGGGGAGACAGATTGGAGACAGGTTTCTCTCACTACTTCCCCACCCCTCGCTGGCTCAGCGCCCCCACCCCAGCGCCTGAAAGCAGGTGGAGGACAGAGCCAAGCACTGGCCTCTCCCTGCCCTTCTAACTCAAACAGGTTCCTAATCCCTGGGTAGAGGGTAAACAGCCTCTAAGCATGGCCAGGATTAACCACAGAAATGCCGCTAATGTATTTCGGGGCACTGCTCCCTGCCCCTACCCCCACCCTGTGTTACTAATTAGCCCAGCAGCAGGGAGAAGCTTGGGAGGAGCAGCTCAGAATGCCTTTGTGCAGGCTCTGAAAGCCCAGGTCTGGGCTCTGGACAGTGTCTCTGGTGCTAGACAAGCTGGGGTGGCAGAGGATTCCCGCCCCCTCCCCGCCACTCCTAAATCAGCTCAAAGGCAGACAGGGTTTTTTTCTCTGCGCCCTCCCTGAATCCCCCTGTCTCTCCTTTCCTGTTCACAGCTGGGAGGCAGGTGGGGGACAAGAGGGAGAGTGGAACCGGCTCTGGAAATCAAACGATGCGATAAAAAATTAATTGTCTAATTAAAACCATGAGGAAGCCCCTTGCCAGAGTTTGGCTCTGAGTCGTCAGGGCTATAAAGGGTGGGAAAATGAGTCTCAGCTCCTAATAAATTCCTGATTTGCAGCTTGTTCTATCAGCAAAGGAGCACTGAGTGTTCTACTGGCTAGGCCTCCTGGAGGTCATTCTACCCTCTCTCTGCCCAACCCGGCCATCACACCCAAAATCCCACATAAGCCCATAGTGGGTAAATCCTTTTGGGTTTCCCCAAAAGGAGAGAAAGGGGGGGACCCTCAGTCTTCCTGATTCGATGCTTACCCATTCCTTCCTGGTCTTTCCTCAGGAAAGGAAAGTTCTGGAAACTTCCTCAACCAAAGAGTTCTTCATTTAGGTTAACTAATAACTGTGTGAACAAGTTTGCTGTGTAGGTTCATTTTGACCTCACCTCTTCCACTTTTGTGAAAAGTATAATTTATGAACTGATTTATGATTCCCTCTCTTAGATCTTAGTGCTGATTTTTGCAGGTGAATGACAGAGAACCAAGCTAAGAAATTAATCTCCCCTCTAAAAGAGGGCTGTGCACCCTGCCCAGTTGACCAAATCCTCTGGAAGAATGAACACAGAGCTAGTCCAGAAAGGAGTGCATAGTTAGGCAACTCTCACGGGCAGAGGGATGCCCGAACCTTCTCCCTGAATCACTGAACCATTTCTTCACTTGGGTCTGCCTGTGTAGACACAGCCTCCATGCCTCTATTCCCTCCCTTTCTTGGCAAAAGCAAATGCATTATACATCATCAGAGGTATTAATTCATAATAGCAGCAGGAAGAGGTAGTTAGCATACTGCCTTCAACATCATATTACATTATTTTATTATACAGAATACAATACGAACTCTACATCTGTGATTAGCTTCTTTAAACAAACATGGCAGAACAAACAAGGGTTGCCCTTCAAAACAGTCACCTGCAGAGAGCATACACTCATTCCTTATGTGCCTCTATTGATTAAAACATATGTGCAGTCTCCTTTCAAAACTGACTTCAGAGCCAGTTTACAAAGAATTCAAGGCAACCATTATTAACTGATTTTTTTTTTAGCTGGGGGCGGGGGGTGGCGGGGGCTGACTGATTCCAAAAAAGCAAAGCATAAAGATTTACCACCAATGAGGACGATCAAAAAACTGAGCCACATGCCCTGAAGACAATTCCAAAAGAAGGCTGCAAAAAATTGTGTCACTGCAACCTTGTTGAAATAAGGGGGTCTCCCCACAAGGTGACTACTCGCAGGCAGCGGTGCCCATCAGAACCAGTTCTCCATAGCCACATCTGGAGCGCATTACTCATCACTCCTGATGATCCTTCTTTCGTTCATCTGGTTGTTATTTTTCATCCTAAACAATGGACTAAGCTTTCCCTAAGAAGGAGAAAAAAGAAGAAAACAAATTCCTGACCTCTATCTAGGTCAGGTTCCCATTTCTGATTTCAGTGAGTTCCCACGCACAACTGTAGCCATCGTGGCTAGGCCATTCGGCCTCTAAGATCCGCAAACCTAGAGACTGGAATGTAGACTCTGGTTCTGATTCCCCTCATTGTTGTTATCGTTGTTTGTTTGTTTGTTTGTTTGGGGGAGTTTTCTTTGAGGCAGGGTCTTGCTCTGCCACCCAGGCTGGAGTGCAGTGGCATGATCATGGTTCACTTCAGACTTGACCTCCTGGTTTCAAGTAATCCTCCACCTCAGCCTCCCAAGTAGCTGGGACTACGGGCACACACCACCATGCCTGGCTAATTTATTTTTTATTTTTTGTAGAGATGAAGTCTCCCTATGTTGTCCAGGCTGGTCTCAAACTCCTGGCCTCAAGCAATCCTCCCACCTCAGCCTCCCAAAGTATTGGGACTACAGGCATGAGTTACTGCCTCACCTCGTATTAACTGCCTACCTATTAAATGCCCAGCCCCACTAGGTGCTTCCATATGGGTTATCCTTTCCAATTCAGGGATTTTGAGACTGTTTTCCTTCCCTGATGATGGACTTTTGTCATTTCTAATCTAGCCCAAGACCACACACTGCTCCACGGTCCTGTTGTTCCGGGAGACAGCTCCGATTCCTGTGCCACTTTCATGAGGACTTAACTTCGGAAATCGGCCGGGCGCAGTGGCTCAAGCCTGTAATCCCAGCACTTTGGGAGGCTGAGACGGGCAGATCACGAGGTCAGGAGATTGAGACCATCCTGGCTAACACGGTGAAACCCCCTCTCAACTAAAAAAATACAAAAAACTAGCCAGGCGTGGTGGCGGCGCCTGTAGTCCCAGCTGCTCGGGAGGCTGAGGCAGGAGAATGGCGTAGACCAGGGAGGCGGAGCTTGCAGTGAGCTGAGATCCGGCCACTGCACTCCAGTCTGGGCGACAGAGCGAGACTCCGTCTCAAAAAAAAACAAAAAAAACCAAACAAACAAAAAAAAAACTTCGGAAATCATTCTGTCCATCTTTCTCTGTCTCTGGGCAAAGTCTTACTTGAATATTGCTAGTTCTCATGTTGACCAGCTTGGGCTTCTAAACAGAACTCTGACCCAAAAAGGGCATCATGGTGACCCACAGTTGCACAACTTCCCGGGGGAGAAGGGGGCGTCTTACACATTGAATTCTATGTGAAGGGCACCACCTAGAGTTGTGCTCCAGGAATACAGTGAATGGTGCTCTCTGGAGCTCAGCAATGCTGCCACACCCTACTACCCAGAGACGCCTGGTGATCAAGTCGGCCTCACGCAGCATTCAAGGATGAAAAACCTAGGTTTTGACAACTAAGGTATCAATATCTCAGCCCCTCAAAAAAGGGAGTGGAGATCCTCTCCACCTCATTGACGGCTGAGAGATCCCTGCTTAGCACACAGCTCACCAGTCTTCTCTCCATCAACTTCAAAGTCCCCTCCAGCCTCAAGGAGGCCCCAAGGGTATGAAGCAAAGCTGGTTTGACCTGACCTTGGTGTTGGGTGGTGTCACCCCAGCATAGTTCAGGCTAGGCCTAGAAATCCCCATCTTGGGAAGGGATGGGAGTGGGGACAGGAGGGGTGGGTACAATCTTCAGAGCACAGTATATTGTTTACAATCGCCCAGACCCCTCCTAGACATAAGGCCTGCCAGGCTCACACTTGGGTCTTCCCTAGCAAGCAAAGATGTTTTGCCTGCTCACCCTCTGTCAAGTTCATCCCATATGGACATCCTCCTTCATCCTCTGCCTAACCCTTCCTTCCCCTTCTCTCAGCTCCTTTCCTATTTTCCTCTCCCACAGACTCTGAATAAAACCCTCTGACCGCTGTAATCTCCACAACATTCCCCTTGAGCACAGATTCTCTCAGCTGACAGAGTCCTTCAGGCCCTGTGTCACCAGGACAGGAGCTTCTAATGTGTCCTATTCGCCCCCTTATGTCAGAACATCCCTGACTCAACAGCTCATGGAAGCTCAGCCCTCAGAGCCCCAGACAAAGCTGCCACATGGAAGACTGAGGCACTAGCACTCACAGAGAGGGTCAGCTGGTCCACAGCCAACCTATCTTGACTGAAGTCTTCCTTCATGCTAGGCATTGTGGGCCATAGAAACAGTAGGGGTAGTCTGGCCCCAAAGAGTATTTGGTCTCATGTGACAAAAAAGAGACACGTCCATCCCAGATTTAAAAATAAGAATAGGGGCCATGCCTGGTGGCTCATACCTGCAATCCCAGTACGCTGCGAGGCCAAAGTAGGAGGATCTCTTGAGGCCAGAAGTTTGAGACTAACCTTGGCAACACAGTGAGACCCTGTTTCTACAAAATAAGTTTTAAAAATTAGTGAGGTGTGGTAGCTCACGCCTGTAATCCCAGCATTTTGGGAGGGCGAGGTGGGTGGATCACTTGAGGTCAGGAATTTGAGACCAGCCTGACCAACATGGTGAAACTCCATCTCTACTAAAAATACAAAAATTAGCTGGGCATGGTGGTGGGCACCTGTAATCCTAGTCCCAGCTACTCAGGAGACTGAGGCAGGAGAATCGCTTGAATCCGGGAGGCAGAGGTTGCAGTGAGCCGAGACCATGCCACTGCACCCCAGCCTGGACGAAGAGCAAGAGTCAGTCTCAACAAAAAGAAAAAAAAAAAAATTAGCTGGGTGTGATGGTGAGTGCCTGTAGTTCTAGCTATGGGAGGCTGAGGCAGGAGGATCACTTGAGCCCACTAGAGGCTGCAGTGAGCTGTGATTGTACCACTGCACTCCAGCCTGAGTGACAGAGCAAGACCCTGTCTCTAATAAATAAGTATCTGACCATGAAGGTGAGCCTTATGGACAATAAGTTTCAGGGGTAGAAGAAAGTGCTGTCACTGAGGGTCCTCCCAGGAGACTCCCAGAGGCAGTCAGATAGGAGCTATCCTTGCAGGTTTAGAAAGACTGAGAGCCCATCAGAGGCCTCCAGGCTGCTAAAGAACCATCCTGTGGGTTGTCCTTTGTTTCCCCCAGAACACTGGTCATGGGAGGAATGGGCTCCAGCAGCAGCAGGGTAGCATCACTGAGCACCTGCTCTCTGCCAGGCACTGTGCTGGCCACTAGGAACACAGAGAAGAGCAAGGAGGTCCATGCCATCAAGGCACTGACAGTCCAGATGGGGAAAGAAACCAGGGATCTTTACAAAGCAAGGTGAAAAGAACTAAGACTATAGGTACGCCCAGGGCACCAGGGGAGCACCATGCACACACCTAAACCTCCCTGGGAAGGGAAAGGAAAGGGTCATGAAAGTCTCCCTGAAGGGGAGGAGGATGGAAGCGAGAAGCAAAATTATATGCAAATGGTGCCCCTTTTTTCTCCCCACACTCTTCCCAACTGAAGGTGACCTTCCACCCCAAAAATAAATCCTTAGCTTCTTCAACTAAGGTTTAAGGGGTGTCAACACCCCAACCAACTCTCACTCATCCTCAAATGATCCAAATCTGAACTGGGATTCCAGCCAGATATGGGATACCTCCCTAACCCATGTGCCCCACAGTCGATCCCACCCTGCCAGCATCATGACCAGACACTCTCTGATTCCTGAGACAGGACAGAGCCTGGGGAACAGGGAGGGGAGCGCCTACTGTCTCCTGGAATTCACATACCCTACAGCCTTCCTATTTCACGCCCTCGTGTGTGTAAGATGCCCCTGTTCCCCACCGTTCTCCATCTGTGATCCGACTCCTGCCCTCCTGCTGCTACAGCTTCTCCTTCTCTCCCCTTGGAAGAATGCACCCTCCCCTCAGCTTTCCCTCCACAGAGGCCAGAGCAGGAGGGAGGTTGCATATGGCCCCATTTTCCTTGGCCTGGGTAGCCTATTTTGGAAGCAAGAACCCCCCTTGCCCTTTCCTCCCCTCTGGGAAGCACCGTCCCTCCCCTCTCCACATTCCCCAGAAGTTCTCAGACTGAGATCCGCCCTACGTGCAGTTATGTGGTGAAATCACCGCTTTCCTCCCCCCCGGAGGCGCCAAAGCTGGGAAGGGAGGGTACTCAAACCTTTGATGTAGGCACGTTTCAGAAGGCCCACCTGTCCCCTCTCTCCCCAGCCCCCAGCCTGAAAGGCTGGAGCCCATCATCACAGCTTTCCTGCCTGGATCAGCTGGGGGTAAGATCAGGTCATACACACTCTCTCCCGCTGGGGGCAATCAGGCCCAACCACACTCGGGGACATCTGTCTCCAGCAAATAGGGGGCAATCCCAAATTTGAGGGGTTCTGTGACACTTAAAAGCTTCAAGTAGGAAGGTCTGCAATTTCTCTTGGACGGGGGCCTGTGGGGAGGGTCGCTCAGAAACCCTCGTTTGATGTTGCGCTTTCATGGCTATGGTTTGATCCAGATGTTCCCCAATTGTGGGATTTTCTCTTTGGGAGGGAGGGGCCCTTGGCTGTGAACACATTTCCATCATGTGCACATTTGGATCTGGGCCTGCTGGGCGGGGGGGCTCTTCCAGCTCTCACTAACCCCACCCTTCCCCCTAGGATCACATCATTTCCCTTCACATCCAGAGAAGAGAAGAGGACCCATAAGGGGGCATTCCCAGCTCCTTGATGGTTTGCTATGTGACTGTCCAAAAATGTCTCTACATCTCTGTTCTTCTGGCACCACGAGCTGAAGTTGGTTCCCAAAGATGGTACCCAGGTCAAGGGAAGAATAAGAGAGGGAATTCTGGAACCAAATTTCTGTCTAAGAAAGAAACAATTATCTAAGAAATTGTGAATGGAACTGGACTGAAAGCGGATGAGTCAGGGCTCTTGAAAAAGAAAGTGGCCATCCCTCTTTTGAGTCAGTTCTGCAAGAGTGGACAGAAACTTTTCCAGACTCCCAGGCCTCTCTGCTCCCTCAGAACTTGAAAAGATTAAAGTCATCCCTCCTCAAGGTCTTCACTGAAACCCTGGAAATCTTTCCTTCAGTTTTAAGAGATTCCAGTTCTTCCCATTGTCCAGCCTCAGTCACTACTTGCTGTGTAGCATAGGTGGCTTCCCTGGGGGAAAGTGTACCAGTCCCGCTCATTGGTCCTCTAAGACCCCCCGGCATTCCTCAAGACACTTCTGCCTCATGATGTCAGAAGAAGGGCTGTCAAACAGATTTTAAAAACCCCAGGCTCGGCCAGGCGTGGTGGCTCACATCTGTAATCCCAGCACTTTGCAGGGCCGAGGCGGGTGGATCACAAGGGCAAGAGATTGAGACCATCCTGGCTAACACGATGAAACTCTGTCTCTAATAAAAATACAAAAAATTAACCGGGCGTGGTGGCAGACGCCTGTAGTCCCAGCTGCTTGGGAGGCTGAGGCAGGAGAATGGCGTGAACCTGGGAGGCGGAGCTTGCGGGGAGCAGAGATAGTGCCACTGCACTCCAGCCTGGGCGACAGAGCGAGACTCCATCTCAAATAAAGAAAAAAAAAAAAAAAAGACTTGGCTCCTCACCTGTATTGTGGGAATCCCAGCCTAAATTGGACATGTGGACGTTGAGCAATAGAAGACAGACAAACAAAGGAATCTCCAAACCTTGCAGGACCCAAGGCAGCAGCCCACGAGTGGATCCTAAAGGATTTTCATCAGCCGCAAGTCTGGGTAAGTGGGCTTTTTTTAGGGGGAGGGGAGAAGCAGCCTGGGATGCTTCTTGCAGGAAGAGGAGTTTCAGAGGAGACAAGAGAGGTTAGGAGCCACTGAGTGGGTGAGGAGGGCCCAGCCCAAGAGGCTGGGGACAACCACGAGAGGCGGGCCAGTGGGAGAGGAGGGCACTGTTCCTCAGTGGACTAGGTAGAAGGAGGGGTTGTAGAGAGGTGGGTGCAAGGAAGGAAGGAGGATGGGGAGCTCCCCGTGGCTGTCCCACCTGAAGAATCTGAGCAGCTGTTCCCAGCTCCCCCTTGCTCTGTGTAACATCAAGCAAATGCACGTTGTGGGATCAGCTTTTCCTCTGAAGACCTCAGGGCCAGTTCTCAGGCCTCCCCGTCCCTGTGGACTTTAATCCAGTCCAGCACAGATGGGTTAGGTCACAATGGTGGTGGGGGTAGTAGCATTGGGTCTCCCTGGCTTGAATTTTTTCTTATTTCCCCATGTCCTCTCCTTCTTAGGCAATAATTTATCCTTCTGCATGGTCTTACATACCCCACATGTCTATAGCTCAGAAAACTAAGAAGCACTCCATCATTCTTAAGTTGGGCCTTGCCACCTGCAGGCCCCTCCCCTCCCACACTTACCTTCACACGACTGGGGCAAGTGGTTAGTTTCCCCATGGCCCCTCCAGTCCCTCTCCACTACACGACACCCTTCTTATCTTTCTGACTACAATTAGAGCCTCCTCTCCCTGTAGGGAAGTGAGAGGGACAAGGTCAAGGATCCTCACAACTCAATAACAGCTGTAGAGAGCCTCACCTATCCTGTGCACTCACAGTGACTCCATGCAGGGGACCAGCAACGAGGGGAAAGGGAGTGGGAATTAGTGTGGGGACAGGGGAGAATCCTGCAACGGGATTCCCTGCCTGGTCTAGTCTGGTCTGGGAGCAGGGCAGATGCTCAACAAGGCATCCCAGGTCTTGGGGGAGCCACTGGCAGTGGTGAGGCACCAGCTCTCTCAGGGCATGTGAAAGTTCATGTTTTCTCTCCCTCCCATTCTCCATGACTGTGGATCCCGAGAAGGACACACCTGACACAGGTACTGCCCTCATCTTTCCCTGTAACTCCACCTCCACCCCCCATACCCACTTTATCCCTCTGCAGGGTTACTAGAGCCTGACCCAAATTCTCTATTCCAGAGACAGACAGACCTGTTCCCCAACTCCCAGTGGTGCTACGCATTGAGATGCTGAGGTGGGACCCAAAGATCTGCTCCCGTCTTCTCTCCTGAGGGGCTTGCAGAAGCCCCTTTCTCAGAGTCACCCCTCCCAGGCTGAGCTGAAGAAGCTGAGAAGGGAAGGGCCATAATGATAAGGCTGGGGCAGGGGACAGCGGCACCCTCCGTGCCCTCTCCCCATCAGTGCAGGTAAACATATAAGGGTTTCTCCCAAATGTGAGGGTTCTGCTTCGGGGCCATAGAAGGCCCCACCAACACCTGCTGCCCCTCCTGTTTGTCCTCCCTCTCTTCAGCCCCACAATTACCAAGAGCAAGTTGTTGAGGCAAGCTTTACCCCAGGCCTGCATTAAGAAATCTGGGTGGGAGAATAGATGTAAGAGACATTTCCTTAGTGTTTACTGCAAACCCTGCCAGGCTAGAGGTGCCATAATCTGCCCTGTATCAGATCCACAGAGTTATACCACCAAAACCCCCCCAGGATGTATGTGAGACCACTGGGCTCATTGGCACTGGCAAATAAGATGGCCAGGAAGCAATCAACACTGAGTGCCCACTGTGTGCTTGGCACTGGGCCAGACTCTGCTGGGGGAGACTAGGGGGGAGGCTCATTTCACTGGTCTTATGCTCCCCATACCATGGTAAGCCAGAGAGGTACATATTACAAATACTGGAGACTCTCATGCTTGAATATAATCCTATAATCTTATACCCACTCCCATTCAGACGTGTGGTCATATGTGAATGTCAAACACACAAGCTAGACAGAAGAAGGAACTTCCCTAGGTTGTCAGTGCTGTAGAGTAAAATCATCAGACTCAAAGGCCTCATTCTTGGAAGGTGATGAACCGGGAGAGCCCCCGTCTTGCTGGGCCAGGGGTAAAGTAAGGCTCCTGTCTGAAGGCAGGGGGATGGTTGAGATGACCCGTCAAGATGCTACCCAGGACAAGACACAGAGGTAAAGGTTCCAGTAGAGGGGCATGAGGAGGAGGGACAGATGGATGGAGGGATGGAGGAGTGCAGGGAGCAGTGCTGGAGAGATGAATGGTCTTGGCTGGACTGATGGGCGAGGCCAGGATAGATGGATGGCGGCTGAGGTTTGTTTACTGGCAGCCCCCAGCCCGCCATCGCCCCCGCGAGAGGAATGGTGGCTGGCACATCAGAGGGCTCTTAGGGAAGCTCATGGAGATGATTTAGATGGGAATGAATCAGCTCCATATGGATTAAGTGTCCCCGCAAATCCCAGGATCTTACAGATGAGGGGACGGGGCAAGGGCACTGAGGGGAGGGGAGAGAGTGGGGAAGCAGCGTGGAGCTGGTGCAGAGAAACACGGTCCTGGAGCCAGGGAAAGGGTACCCTCAGAGGGCATGGGGCAGGTCAGCCTGGCACAGACGCAGCCCCTGCCTTGGTCTGTTGATACCACTGTTCCTCTTGCTTGGTACCAAGCTTTAGGAAAAGGCCTCCTTCTCCACACCGAACCATCTGTTGGAGTGTCCTTTCTGAGTCAGTTTTGGTCTGTCTCCTCTTGCCTCTGTCTCTTGTTCTCTCTGCATCTTCATGTGTCTTTCATCTTCATTTTTCTGTCCCTCTCACTCTCTAGTCTTCTCTGTGTTTCTGTCTCTCTCCTTCCACACTCCCCCACCACATCTCTCCGTCTCTTTCTCTAGAGGTATAAATGGTACAGGGATGCTGCCAGTTTCTCTGAACTTCAGCCTTAGCTCTGCCCTCCTCTCCAGGGGTCAGGTCTAATGCCTCCCTCCCTCTGTGCTGTTCTCTCACGCAGACCTCAAGTTTGGAAGTGGTCAACATAACAGGGAAGCTGGTCAGAAAAGTGACTTTTTGGCTACAGAAAGTTATTTATGTTCCTCTTTGCCACCCTGCCCTTGTGCCTTCAGCTGTCCCTTCTCCCAGTGCCAGAGGAGACTTGGATTGAGCACCCATGCTCTATGGACAACAGCGAGCTGAGCAGACCTTAACATCATTCCCGGGGAGGCAATGGGTCATCTGCTGGCTGGGGTTATCAAAGGCCCCGTCTCCCACTCCTCTCCCATGCCCCAAAGTGAAGAGCCCCAGAATGAAGCCCCAGAATGAAGCCCCAGTTATGAAGCTGGCTGCCATGTGGGCGACCTGGAGTCGGAGCACAGGGCAGTCACATATGACAATTGGTTGAAATATCACAGCCACTCTCCCCCTACCCCCACTGGTGATCTATGGGCTGCGTGCCCTGTAAAAATTATTTATCGGGGCCTCAGAGTGTCCTGATTTAGTGCCGCTGCCTCTGGGGCCTTGGGGCCTGCCTGTCCGCCAGAGTCTAAGCGTTAAACGACGCTAAAAAGTTAAACAGCCAACGTTGGGGGCTCACTCGAGGAGGCGCCATAAAGCTGTCGGAGCTGCTTAAATCAGGAGCGAGGATTCCCTGGGACGTCTTCTCTCCATATGCCGCAAGCCAAGAAGGCTCTCCTTACCCCTCTGCCACTCACCCATACCCAGGAGCCCGCAGAGGGCAGAGGACACGTGGGCCGGGGGCCTGGGACAGAGCCCAAAAGGAGGCCACGGATGACCTCCTCTGCAGGGCTTTCTCCAGCAGAACAGGGGCCACGGCTCAAGAGTGTAGGGGTCACGTTGTCCAGCTTACCAGCTCTGGGCAGGGGTCTCCTTGTTCAGATCCAGTTTTTAAAGACTTCCAGCAAAAGGCAATGCCAAAATCTCTCCCAGGGGCCCCTGGGGAGAAGCTGGTTCCCAAGTCTGTCTCACTTCAATCCATGCTTCTGGGTTTTGAATCCACTGGAACTCAGTGTCTTCCCACCCAGGTTTGGAGAGGGTGTTCTGTCCACACCAGCCTGTGACTTCTGGCCTCCTTTCACCCCTCCACACCCACTTGCATGGCTCTCTGAGGAACAGAGCCCCACCCTTCATCACCACCCTCCGCCAACGCACCCCTGGGTGCTGGCATAACACACAAGCTTCACAGATGGCTTTTCTCAGCTGAAGCCCAGTCCCTGCTGCCACCACCCGGCCGCCGAGCAAGAGGGAAGGTGGGTCTCCACATGCTGCCTATCACACCTGCTTTCAGCAGCAATAAAACTCACTCTTAAATCCTCCGTTTGGGTCCCTAATATTTGCCTGGCTATATATCTCCGATGATATATGGACATAAATTGCTCATAAACGGCTATAAAATCTTTTAGTCAAGCTGGGGAGGAGGCGCATGAAGGTGGGCATGGCCCGGGCTGCAGGAGGATTGGAAGCTGAGCCACTCCGCTGAGCACCCCAAATTCAACTCTAGATTCCAGGGACCAGTGGCTGGGTGTGGGGCCTTGGCAAGGGTGGAGGAAGAAGACCCAGAAGAAGATCTTCAAGCCTTTCATGTGGTATTATGGGCCTGTGTCACCCGGCTGCTCCAGGCATGCACTGTGTGGCCTTGGGCAAGTCACTCAGCCACTCTGTACCATGGTTTCCATCACTAACATGAGGATAATGACACCTACCCAGGCTCCCTCATTAAGCTGTCATGACAATCAAATGAGAAAACATACAAATAATTCATCAATGCTTTGTAAAGCAGAGAGGTTGCATATATCAGGTGCTACCGCCAGATGGGCACAGTGCATCTTGAAGGCGTACTATGTGCTGGATACTTTACTTAATTATCTCTAATCCTGACAACACCTGCCACGTAGGTATTACTGTCATCATGTTGCAGACAAAAACCCTGAGGTTCAGAGAGGTGTTCTCCAGTAGCCAGTGCCAGAGACAGAATTCAAACCCAGGCCTGACTCCAAAGCATCCGAATGAAATCCTGGCAACAGGAGGGATAACAGGTAAGACACTGGGGGGACTTCCAAACAGGGGAGGAAGATGGCTGAAGGAGGCCTTCTATCCCTGGTCTCCCCTCCCTAGAGTGCAGACCTGTCTCTCTAAGACAGTCAAGTGGTTCCCCTCAGCCTGTTCCCAGTCACTACACCTGATCACCGGAGGAAACAGCTCCCAAGGTGGAAGGCAAAAACCTGGGCTTTCTGGGAGGCCAGAGCCCTGCAATCAGGACACCAGGAGACACAGGTGGGCCAGGTGAGGAGAGGCCTTTGTGGGAGCAGGCCATATAGACCGAGATAGTCCCAGAGTTCCTGGTCCAACCCCCCACCAGCCCCAGTCCCTGACTCTCCCATCTGGTTACCCTCCCTCTCCCTCTGCCAGCCCCGATGCCTCTTCACTCCACGAGGCCCTACCCTCTTCTTCCCCCACCCTGCATCCCCTCTGCTTACCCCACATTCTCCCTCCCCAACAGTATCCCCTGAGAGCCTGGCTGCCTCTCTAGCTGTTCCAGACCCCTTTGCCCACCCATAGTCCCTCTAGCACCTGGCTGCTCCATCCCTCCACCTTGGCTGCTGGTTCTCTTCTCTCCCCAGGTCCCTTCAACCCCCAGCTATCCCCTCTGCCTGCCCACCCTTTCCCTCCCTCCGAGCATCCCCCAGCTCCTGGGTGCCCCTTCCTTTCATGACCCTGCAGCCCCCAACCTCCCCCTAGCATTCCTCTGGTCTCTTCTCACCTGCCCTCCAGGACCCCAGCCCCTGCCCTGCCCTTTGTCCCCTTCTTGTGACAAACCAAACAGTAGGAAGGCCATCCTTGTGCCCCACACTTCCCCTTCCCCAGTGGCTCCCACCCCCAACCCCACTTTTCTTTAAGTTTCCAAATCAACCTTCCTCCAATAATAATGATAAAGCAGGAAGCCGGGCCGGAGGACAGTGCAGATTTTTCTTCTTGACATGGAGTTTCCGATTAAAGGCAAAGGGACATAAATCCTCCCGCGTAATTGCTGTGCTCCAGCTCGGAGCCACTTGGAAGGGAGGCTCCCACCCTCTCTGCCCCTGCCCCTGGGAGCCCCACCCCCAATTTGAGCAGGGCTTGGTCCCCAGAGCCTGGGGGTTGACTGGGAAGGGGGAGCAGAATGTTGCTGGTGTGGGCACAGCTCTGGGAAGCAGGTGGGATAAACTTGAGCAGGGCTCCCTGCATTTTCCTTCCAGGGGTCCAAGCCTAAGATAGACTGTGGGCCATGGCCCAGCTCAAAGCACCTTTCTCTGCACCCGGGGAGCCCTTCAGCCCCTCACATCGAAAGCACACTTTACACTTGAACAAAGCTTGTTGGCATTTATTATCTCCTTTGTAAGAACCTTGAAAATTATTAAACAGATACCAGATGGGGGAGGGGCCCCAAGAAATGAACAAGTGCAACTCCCCCTGTCTTACAGATGGGGAAACTGAGGCCTGAAAAAAGGACTGTCTGGTAGCAGAGCTGGGAACTTAGAACTTGACATCTCATGCACCACAGAGGGGCTGGCACCGTTTACATCTACTAAATTGTGGGCCAGACAGCTTTCTCATCTGCTAGCGAAGCTTTCTAAATAATCAAGAATGCTGGATGTTGTTATTCCCTCTCTACAGACTGGAGAAAGATGACACTAGAAGTGTGCAGGAATTACCCAAGGTCAAGGGGCAAGGGTGGAGCCTGCAGTCCCTAGGCCTCCTGACTCCATATTCATCTTCTTCCCTTCTCAGAGTTTTACACCCAGAGATGCCAATGTCTGGTGACTCCACAGGTTGAACTCAGCCTGGCCTGGAACCAGCTCTCAACCCTTCGAAAGCTACAGAGACCCCTCCCCGCCAGGGACCTTCCCAGCTCTGTTCCTCTCTTCTTTTTTTTAAATTATTATTAATAGTATTATTATTGTTGAGATGGAGTTGCACTCTTGTTGCCCAGGCTGGAGTGCAATGGCACGATGTCGGCTAACTGCAACCTCTGCCTCCAGGGTTCAAGCGATTCTCCTGCCTCAGTCTCCCAAGTAGCGGGGATAATAGGTGTGCACCACCACGCCCCACCAATTTTGTATTTTTAGTAGATGTAACCCACCTTCCCAACCCATCCCCAGGCTCTGGGGACCTAGCCCTGCTGAAATTGGGGGTAGGGCTGCCAGGGGCAGGGGCAGAGAGGGTGGGAGCCTCCCTTCCAAGTATTTTAGGGTTTCTCCATGTTGGTCAGGCTGGTCTCGAGCTCCCGACCTCAGGGTATCCACCCACCTCAGCCTCCCAAAGTGCTGGGATTACAGACATGAGCCACCACACCCAGCCCCTTCTTTTCCAACCTCCTGCCCATTCTTCTCCTCCCTGAAGCCCTTCTGATTTGAAACCCTTGGCTCCCCTTTTCTTGGTTTCTCCCTGCACTCAACAAGCCCCTCCAGCAATTCCTAAATCAGGTGCCAGTGTGACTCTCTTCTCTCTCATCAGACTAGGGGAATGGGCCTGTGTCTCCTCCCTCTGAACTGCCAGTTACTAACCCCCACCATACCCACTGTCTCCACACCACCTCCCATGCCCCCGAGACTCAGACCCAAAACAGATCTGTAAAGCATGTGCGTGTGACCGTGGGAACCCGGGAGTCCTGTCTCCTCTTCATCCACAGAAATTTCCACAGAAACCCCATGGATTCCCATTTCAGGTATTAAACTACCATGGCTTCTGGGTTTCCCTGGCCCTCCAGGGGCAATCTGGCTTGTCCTCCAAGACCTCTTCCCTCAGTGCCTCAGGTGAGCGGAAACCTTCACGTCCATGCCCTGGGCACGCACCCGTCCCTCTACCACAGCAAAGCTTAGTGGGGAGCAAGGTCCAATGGGGGCTTTGGACAGGAGGACCCCCCTGTCCGGGTCAGCTAGATCAGCTTAGGCTTAGCTGCTCCTGAAGGGGCCTGTGTTGAGCTTCCTGTGCCATGTTTGGGGTGGCTCTGTGGCACTGCCTGGGCTGGGTAGTTCTGGATGTTACTATAGGGATTTGGGGTGTTACTGTAGATTGTGGATGCTGTTGTAGAGTTTGGAGTACAACTGTGGAGTTGCCCTGGAGATTATGGTGGGGTTTTCTGGGCTTCACACTAGGTTTGCTTGGGGGTTTTTATAGGGTGACTCCAAAAGGTCACAGGCCTGTGCTACTACCTGGCCCAGAGGAAGGGAGGGAGCTAAGGCTGTAAAAGAAAGCTAGGGAGTTTGGAGGGGGAAGGACAGAGGTGACCCAGCTTCCTAGAGGAGGGGATAGTTTGAAGTTGTAGGGCAGCAAGGCTCTGCTCTACCCCATCTTGGTATTCAAGTCCCGAACCCTGGCCAACAGCCTCCTTTGTTGGCAGTGAGGGGCTGGGAATGAAGAAGGCTACTTGCTCCCCGGGAGGGATGGCAGGCCAGATGCTGTGCGTGCTCCCGGCTTTCTCTAGGGAGGAAGGACCAGGCCTGGTCCTGGGCAGCAGTATGGTCCTCCTGGGTGTATGTCCCCAGCAATAACTGAGCCCAGAGCTCCCACCTCAGTCTTGGAGCCCTGCCCTGGGTGTTGCTGAGGCAGGGCAGAATCTGGAGGAAAATGACATAGACCCTAGGGACCCTGAACTTACAGGGATGACAGACCCTAATCTTGGACCCGAGTGAATAGAGAACCCTTCTTGCAGTTTAATCATGAAAAACTCCCCAAGAGACAGAAGTGTAGAGCCAGCATTGGGCACAGTCTGAGAAGGGAGAGGGTTCCAAGTAGTAACAGCTGAGGGAAGGTGTAGAGGTGAGCAAGGATGAGGGTAGTTTAGCCCCAGAGACTTGGCATAGGGAAAGAAGAGTCATTCACTCTTGTATCCATCATTCACTTAGCAAACAGTCGCAAGAGCAGCTCTACATCGGCATGGTACCAGGAAACACAGAGATGAATTACACAGGCAGGGACAGCAACTGGAGAGACTCCCAGAAACTCAGTCCTCCTCCAGAATACTAGCACCAGCTTCAGAGTTCTCTGGGTCCATGCTAGCTGAGCTTCTACCTCCCTGCCTCTCCAGTCTAAAAGAATCCATTCCCCAGCATTTTACTTATTCCTCAGAGTCCCACCCCTGCCTCAGTCCTTACCCCAGACCCACCACTCAAATATGCCATGCTCCTCCCCTCTGGGCAGAACCTGGAGCACCTTCTGGACCACAGCTACAGCAGGAGGGATTGGGGCTAGATATTCTGAGCACCTTCCCATGGCTGAGAGGAGTGGTGCTGAGGAGTTGAGCAGGGGGCCAAGGAAGGGATGCGAGCTTGAGTCCAGGCCCGAGATCCTCAGCCTGACTTTGCATCTTGCTGGGAGAGGCATCATTCATCCACCCAGGGGTGGAGATGGGGCAGGAGGAGGGGAATGAAAAACACCCACAGCCCATTAACCTACTTTTGCAACTTCATTAAAACAGAGTCTTCGACATGTTGCCATAAATTGTCTTCTGAGGAGGAAGCCAGATCCAACATCAAGTTCTAGCAGTGAAGCTTCAGAGAAAAGGCTGGGATAGCCAGGTTAGAAGGGACACTGCGTGCATGTGTGTGTGTGTGTGTGTATGTGTGTGTTTGAGGGGGTTGTCACTGAAAGGTTTTGCAGACTGGGCCAGTCTGGCTGCCTGTTGCAGGGTTTCCTAGGTGGGCAGGCCATTGGGTGAGGGGCAGGGAGGGAAATTTTTACACTATTGTATCATTGCTGCCCTGATCAAGAACCTTCACAGCTTCCTGGAGTCCCACAGAAGCTCTTCTCAGCCTTTGAGGCCTCCTTCAAGAAGCCCTGTTCTTTGAAGCTCAGGAAACTCACTGAAAAAAAAAAAAAAAAAAAAAAAGAAATCCTGTTCTTCCCCAAAGCCCCTTCTGCAAGGTGTGCACTGAGCATTACGCTTCCCAGCACTGAGTACAGCAGACCCCAGCAGCCTCCAGAGAGCCTGAGGCCAGCACCACCCTAGCTAGGCAGGTGGCCTGGTACAGTGGAAGGAGCACTGGCCCAAGGTCAGCAGGACTGAGTCCCAGTCCCCTTACATGAGTAGTGACTGAGGGCCCAAGCCCTGGAGAGAGACTGCCAGGGTTCAAATTCTGCCTTTGCCATTTAAGGACCTCAGCCAAGTTATTTAACCTCTCTGTGCCTTAGTTTCCTCATGGGAATAATGATATTTCATAAAGTTATTGAGTCTTAAATGGGATGGCCCATGGAAAATGCATAGCGGCCAGGCACAGTGGCTCATGCCTGTAATCCCAACACTTTGGGAGGCCAAGGCGGGTGGATCACTTGAGTCCAGGAGTTCGAGACCAGTCTGGTCAACATGATGAAATCCTGTCTCTACTAAAAATATAAAAATTAGCCCGGCATGGTGGGACATGCCTGTAATCCCTGCTACTTGGGAGGCTGAGGCATGAGAATCACTTGAATCCAGGAGGCGGAGGTTGCAGTGAGCGAGATCACACCACTGCATTCCAGTCTGGGCGACAGAGTAAGACTCCATTTCAAAAAAAAAGAAAAGAAAATGCATAGCACTTAGGACGTGGCACATCCCTGGGGTCAAAAAACATGGGCTATTGTTGTCATTATTACACACTTATTTACTTAGGGTTCACAGACCTGAAAAGGACCTTTGAAGTTCAGGAAATCTGTTTTACGCATGAGGAGACTGAGGCCCAGAGAAGGGAAGCGACTTGGGTCAGAATCAGAGCTGCTTTTCCCAGACTTCCTTTCATCCAACCAACGGTCCTCCCCCAAGAGGTCCTCTCTGGGCCTTAATTTCTTCAATTGTGCAGTGAAGGGATTAGAGTAGATCAGGAGTTTCCTTTTGTCATCATCATCATTATTATTACTATTATTATTGTTATTGTATTATTATTATTGCCTTAGAACCTCTTTTCAAACAATCCTCACTTAGAATCCCGCTATGCAAAAGTGGACTAGATCTGGGGAAAACTGCAAGAGCAGGGGGTGGGGTGGTCTAGAGCCCCTCGACCCCAGCAACAACCTCAGAGGCCTGTCAGAGAAACTCTGGGAGGTCACAGACCCCAGGTCAAGACCTTGACCGGGGTGATGTCACGGCTTCCACCACTGGCACTCTAGGAGGTTGGTGCCCCCAGAAGACCAAGAACTTTCCAAAGCCACACTGGGAGAAGAGGAGAGGCCTTAAGAAGGGCTTCCTGGGGACAGGATTATCTTGACACCCTCTCTATATAGAAAAGGGGTGGAAGAGGCAGGAATGCAGAAGAACGGTCTGGAGGGCCTCTGCGGAGCAGCTCGTTCTACCTGTCCAGGGATCCCACACCTGACATGCCTCCACCTTCCCTCTGCTTCCCATTTCTGAACTGCCTGCACTCTCCCCATAGTTGCCGCCCAAGAAAACATGACCATAAAACAGACATTTGCTTTAATTTTCACTTGAAGAGGCAATTTAGCACAGGCTATTTGCAAGCTGTTGGAGTTCTTTATGAGGCTTTATCATATTTTCCCAAAGTGCTCCCCTCAAAGCGAATTCCCAGGTCAAAGTTCACACATAACTATTTAGGGGGAAGAGGGAGCATGGGAGATTGTACAGACTGGAGAATACATGTATTTTTTAGGTCAAGAGTGGCTGAGAAAATAAAAGCAAGAGAAAGCCAGGCTGGCCTCTGATTGAGGCAAGTGCTGTGTGACCTCGCCCAAATATTTTCCCTCTCTGGGCCCCTGCAAGCAAAGGCCAGTCCCTATGGTAAAAATGAAACATGTGACTCAGCCCCAGCCTCTAGGGCCCTCACCCTTGCAATGACCCAAATGCTGTGTATTTGCAGCCAAATCACATGCAATAAGTCTTGACTTGTACTCTCTGGTTTGGATCTCTCCAGCTTTTCCCTCCCACCAACTACAGCCCCCGGCAAACTGCTGATCCTTCCCTGCCCTCAATTTCCCCCACTTGGTTTCTTCACTTGTTTTCTAGGGTCCTTCTTCCCTAGGATAAAGGGCTAAATTTTGCTAGACCTCCCAGCTGCTCCAAGGAGGGGAAAAGTCACCAACTCCACCTCCTTCCAAAGTTCACGTGGTTTCCCCCCTCGATTTTCCCACAATCCTTCCCCTCTTCCCTCCAGAGCTCTAGACTGAGCAGCATCAGTGGGAACAAACCTCCCACACTGTAAACAGAGCGGCTTTCCTGAGGCTGGATGCACCCAAGGTCCTTGGAGATCACAAAGTGGGCAGGGCTGGGAAGCTGGGACCCCCGGGGCACCTTGAACACACACCAGTTCCCCTTCGGCTCCCTGCAAAGAAAGTTTCCCGCCTCTAAGGCCTTATGGAGACAGGGACATGGGTTTGGGGCCGCACTCTGGGGCCTCCATCCAATGCTATCCCAAGGGTGACTTGGGAAGTGGGGGTGAGCCAGAGGTCATAATGTAGAATAGGGGTCTCCCCTCACTCAAGACCCCACCCCCTTCCTCAAATTTCTGAGGAACTTTCCTGGCCTCCACAGACAACTCCAGCTTCAGTATTCCCAGGGAAGGATAACGAGGCAAGGGGGACATTTCTCAGGCTGGGAGAGACCCCCGAGGTCAGGGTCAGATAGAAGGCAGGATGTGTGGGAGGCAGAGGAGTCGGAATACGGGAATCTGGGGTGGTGGGAAATCCTGTGGTTCCTGCAGCAGCAACAGCATTTGCAAAGGAGACTCCAGCAGAGGAGCTGCCTGGAGACTCACTGAAGCATTCTTCAGCCCAGACCCCACCGTGGGCTGCCAGTCAGGGACTGCACTCAGGCCTGATACCAAGCCACTGGGGCTGACGTGAAGGGAGGTGAGTACAGGTTCTCCCAGGCAATTATCAAGAGGAAAAGAAACAGAACAGAGACCATGAGGGGAAGACATGAAAAGGGAGAGGGGCCCCAGATACAATTCTCCAAATAAGTCCTTCTATTGTACTGTGTGTGAACTAAGCTTCTGCCTACCTAAAGTCCAAAGGAATCCTGTAACGTCAATCCCATTTTTCATATAAATAAATAGAGGGTGCAAGAGGCAAAGGAAGTAGCCCAGATCACATGGATCTGCCTAGCCATTTATCTAGTTACTACCCCCCAGCCTCCTCACCTGCTGTGTTGTAACAGGCTACCTATGCATCTATTTATATCTGGCTGTTTGTCTCCATTCTCACCACCACAGAAACAGAATCTTAGAGTAAGGAGGTCCCACCTCCCCACAGTGCAATTAGGGAGCTGATGCCCAGAGAAGGGAAGCTGCTTGCTTAGGGTCACAGACCCAGAAGAACCAGGGCAGGGACTTAATCCAGATCAGAAGGCCACTCTTTCCTGGGGCCAGGTTCTCAGCTATTTACATACACAGATGCCAGACACCACATTAAGCACCAGGGAAATAATGATGAATGGGTACAGGCCCTGCTTTGAGAGGCTCAGAAGTGAGGAGACAGAGCTCCTCCGACCCAACCTGTAGAAAGACATCCTCCAAATGCCAAGGACCACATACATGCTAAGAAAGAAGTTGCTCTAAGCTGGGGAAGTCAAAACGGCCACCTGGAGTGGGGAGGCCTAAAAAATGATTAGAGTGTGAGTGGGAGGAGGGCACTCGCTCTGGTGATCCAGGAGGGAGGAAATGTAAGTGCACAGGAATAGTCCTCTTGGGGAAGACACTCCTGTTGGAGGATTATGGGAGACAAAGCTGGAAAGGCAGGTTGGGAATAGACCAGAGAAGAACCTGGGTGCTGGCTAGAGGGTCTGAGCTTCGCTCCATGGGCACTGGGGAGTTATGGAAGGTTTCTGTCTGGGGTGCCATGGGGGATCCATGCAAAGGGACTTATTAGGAACTTTACTCTAATAAATTAGGGTAATAAATTAGAGAGCAGCTTACAGGGCAGACTTCCCGGGAAAAAACCTGAGGCATCAAGCATGTCGGTGAGTCTGTGTGTTGTCTCTTGGGGTGACTGTGGTGTGAGTGTGTGTGTGTGCACGCACACTCATAAGTGTCATGCTAAGACCAGGAAAGCCTGGTTTCACAAAACTGCTCCAGTCTGCCCTGGTGGGGAGATGATGGATCACCAGATACCCACCCCTTCTGTCTCCCTTTCATAACCACCCTGAATGGGCAAGAGCAGAGCCGCCTCTCCAGACATTCTGTGTACCCTGCACCGCAGCACACACATGAAGAAACTGTACTAGAAGCAGAGACATGCGCACACACACTGGGGAGCACAGTAAGCAACCTCCTACCTAACCTTTTCCCTCAAGACTCATGCCAATAGAGGAGGGCACCCAAGGCACCATAAAGGACAAGGGCGAGGGAGGGTCCACCCCACAGCCTGATGAGCTTAGGACAGTGAGGAGTCAAGTGGCGGGGAATGAGGGGGGCACGCTGCTGAGGACAGCCCAAACATTTGCAACCCACGTAAACCCAGAGGTGCGGTTGATTGGGAAAAATGCCCTGGGGAGACAAATAAAGATTGGCAGGGGACCACTCAGAAAAGGACTCACTGGGGCTGGGTGCAGTGGTTCATGCCTGTAATCCCAGTACTTTGGGAGGCCGAGGTGAGTGGATCACCTGAGGTCAGGTTTTGAGACCATCCTGCCCAACATGGTGAAATCCTGTCTCTACTAAAAATACAAAAATTAGCCGGGTATGGTGGCAGGCACCTGTAATCTCAACTACTCAGGAAGCTGAGGCAGGAGAATCACTTGAACCCAGGAGGCAGAAGTTGCAGTGAGCCGAGATTAGGTCACCGCACTCCAGCCTGGGCAACAGAGTAAGAGTCCATCTCAAAAAAAAAAAAAAAAAAAAAAAGAGAACTCACTGGAACATGAGGAGCCTACCTGCCGCCTTCACCCCAACTCCCTTCCTTGCTATCCACACTGACCTCAAGGTCTGCTTACCTGGACAACTGGTTTATTTTGTCCTCCTTTTGGGACCAGGGGTACAAAGGGACTCAAGGTCCCCTTCCGCGTCTTCCTCAGCCAAGAGATCCCCCAAAATGGGAGGACTATGAGCGATGAATCCTGGTGGAGTTGTCATTACTGTGAGTTGCAGTATCATTTACTAAGGATAGCAATTATCATAGCCATATCATCATAGCCACTGCCACCAGGAGAAGGGGACTGGCAGCCAAGATGCCTGGTACTACTCACCAGCTCTGTGCCCAACCCTTCCCCACTTTCCCTTCTTGAAACCTGAAGAATTGTAATTTTGGGATTCCTAGGATCTCAGAATCAGAAGAAATCTTGTAGTGGTCCCATTCCCAAACCACTTGTTTGCCTGCCTCTAGCCAGGGGCACTCACACCCACCAGGTATCCCATTGCACTGGGGTGTTGTTGAATACATGCCTTTGCCCCCTAAGACCTCGGTGCCCCTGGGGAGAAGTCTGGAGGAATTCCACCATCTTTACAATCCTGGGGTCTTCCTCATCCCTCCCCAAGCCAGGCCAGACCTAGAGCCTCCCACACTGATGTGTTGCAACCTCCTCAAGCATCCAGTTCAGTGTCACCCAACCCACTGGTCCAACAAATCATTCCGAGTTCTACCTCCAGCCCTCCTACTCTAACTCCAGCCTACTTCTGCAGCTATTTGTACATGCTCACACGTGTATACAAGTTGCTAGGCCTGTCCATGCACACTGACACAATGGGCTTTCACCTTGACTATTTCTGACCCAGCCACCCATCAGACAGGAAAACGATGATCTGATTCGTCTTCTAAAAATCTTTCCAAACCTCTGTCTCCACCTTTCTGTCTTTTGCTCAAGCACATTTATCCCTGATTGCCAGGAAGTTTGCCTTGATATTTAACTGAATCTTGCCCTCGGTGGGATGGCCTTGGAGAAAGGTCATTCATTTAATATCCTATCCCAGCTTCCCAAGTCACTTATGATGCACTTTCTCCCCTCTGTCAACCTTCCAGAAGCACTCTCCACACTCCACACCCCAGGTTAGTGCTCCCACACCCCCTCACCCTAGCGCAGTTCAGGGAATGCCTGCCTGCCTGCCTCCAGGCCTGGCTCTAGTTCAGGTTGTCAGCCCCAGCCCCAGTGGAGGAGAAGGGGTCTCATACAGCCCAGCATCAAGCCCCCAGCCCTCAGCCCTCACTGAAGAAGGAGGTAATTAGGAGCTGTGCAGTCCCTGTCCCCCAACAGGTAGAGCTGAGCAGCTGCATCCATCATCCAGACAGATGCCACAGAGCGGGAGGGTCATGTGGTTCGGCAGGACCAACAGGAGAGTCAGGGGAGGCCTCGGGCCGGGGATTGGCTGGTCTGCAGCAGGAAAGTCAGGCTGTCGGGGATAACCTGAGAATGACCTTGTGGGGACTTCCGCACCCCTGGCGCTGCTCCTCCCCAGAAATCTCTCCACCTCCCCGCAGTTCCCAACCTGAGGTCCTACCTGCCACCCTGGCCCTGGCATTTTCTCTTCCCCTTCAATGTCATTTATCTAGGTGTAAGGGCCTCTCATATTCTTTTTTTAAAAAGGAAAATGGTCTCTTGCGTACTTCATAGGTCTACGTGGGATGGGGAGGTAGTTTTCTGGCCTGAATAAGAGCTGATGACTCCATGAGGGAGAAAGGAAAGGAGGGAGGGAGGGGGCCCGTGTGGATGGAGGAAGCGTCGGTGCAGGTGCATTTTTCTCTAATTGTCTGCACTAGTGCCAGGATGTGAGTGTGAAGGAGCATGTGCTGGCAGCCGTGTGCACTGCGCATCGGAGCATGAGCCAGGGTGCAGCCTGGGACGTGTTTTGCATACTTGCACTGACCAGGGTACATTACCACGCTGCAGTGCACTTGGGCACAGATGGGCGTGTTGACCTTGTGCCTTCTTTGTTTGTGCACAGGCTCATGTTCACACGTGTACACAGGTTGCTGGGCCTGTCCACGCACAATGACACAACGGGCTTTCATCTTGACTGTGTCTGACCCAGAGAGGGGGGTCCCTGAAACTCACCTGTGCCTGGGGTCCTTCAGCACAGCACATCTCCCAGCTGAATGGGCAGGGACTCCCATACCCCAAGAGCCACAGGTCAAAGATGGCAGCTGGCAGGAAAGAAGAAAGGGAAAAGAGGAGTGGTGGCTCTGCCAACACCTGTGAAGGTTCTTCGTTATATATGCAAATGCCCTCATTAGAGATGCACAGCACTTCCCAGAGCTAATGGCTGCTGCTGCAGCGGGTTCTGTGTGGTGGGCTAAGGGAGAGAACGGAGGCAGGACCACAGCCCTGTGGCTGGACCATGCCAGGGTTTCCATTCCTCAAGACTTGGCTACCCTGGGCAGTCCTGAGGAGGGGTAGGGAAGAGCCCTGGCCAGGGGGAAGGCCTGCTATAGGCAGGCATGGTGCAATCTGCTGGCCACAGCACCAGGCCCTTGGCTCTGCCTAGGCAGGCTGGCCTGCACGGAGCCCCTACTCCCACTCTGGGTCAGGACTTGCCAGGAGGGTCCTAGGAGGAGTGCTGGCTGCGGCCAACCACACACCCCGCCCCTCTCTCCATCCACCACCTCTCCTTCCATGAAGCCCAAAAGTGAAGGTCTCTCTGGATCCTGGAGCAGGTGGCGCTGGCCCCCGCCCCCTCAGGCCTCATTTCTTCCTTTTATCACCTCTGCCATCGAACACCCAGAAAAGCAGTCTCACTGCGACCTTTTCTGTTATCCCAACCTTAGAGAAAGAATCCCGACTCTAGCCAAGCCCCACCCCCAACCCTTGTCTCTCAGCCCTGCTGGACATCCGTTTCGAGACCAGCCATTGCTGAAGGCTACCTTGTGCTTTTTCAACCTCACCGCCACCAATGTGGCACCGGAGACAAACACAAACAGTAACACATAGTCAACTCATGCATGCCCTCAGAAATATGCAGACACTCCCTCTCCCCTCACAGGGCACACACTGTCCTGTTATATTAATGCATCCTTAGACACACACCAACGCTGAAAGAGTCTGGCCGGCCTCCACTGTCCTTGTGCACATCATCACCCCATTTTGGGGACAGAGTCCACAGAGTCCTCCCCTGCCCTACCCCCAACCTCTCCTTTCTTCGCTTCTCCCTCCCCCTCCCGCCCTCCTCCCTGGGCACCCGTTTGCCAGGGTTATTTATAGAAGCAAGCGATAAATTCAGTGTGTTTCTCGGCGCGCAAAGCTATAAATAATGGCACAGATCATTAAACCCCGAGAGCAGGCCCAGCCGCCCCGCAAACAAGATGAAGTACAAACCACCACGTGAGGAGGAGAGAGGGAGGTGCAAGGCAGAGCCCCAGACCCAGGGCCAGCGGGCCCCAGCCTGCACCCCTCAGCTGGGTCCCAGTGAACTTGGGCCTCCAAGGGGCCTTCCCCAGGCACCAGGGGAGGGGAGAGGGCAGGGCTGGGCCTGGACTGCCTGGGCCTGGGCAGGCTGCCGAACAGAGCTTGCCCCACCTAGTTCCCATACCCCTCCTCTTGTATTCTTTCCCACCTCCCCAGCCTCTGCTTCTCTCTCCACTTCTCCCACTGTTCTTCCATCTTTGTCTATATTTTCTTCTAATTCTGTTCATCTCTCCCTTTCTGTCTCCGTATTCCCGCCTCTCTCCTTTACCTTTTGCCTTCATCTGTCCCTCTGCATCCACCTGTTCTTCTTTCCAGCCCTTCTTTTCCCTTACCCCAAACCCCTGGGCCTCAGGAGGGACCCTGATCCCACCAAGGAGCCCTCGGAGGCAGAAAGTCCCCTGTCAGCAGAACTCTGGAGCTGGCTGCTGATTCAGTGACTGTAATCTCCCAGGCGGAGGCGGCAGTGGTGGGGGAGGGGACAGGAAAGATAAATGAGCATAAGAACAAAATGGCACAGGCACTGGGGATAGACTCCAGACTGAGCAAGGTTCTGGGGAGCAGAACCAGAGCCCTGAGCTTCATTCAGCCCAATCGCACCACGGCAGGCTGGTCAGTTGAGGGCAGGAAGAGTTTTCTGGCTACCAGCAAGTGAGAGCACCATAGGGGAGAACATGGCAAAGAGAAGGGAGCAGGGGACAGGCAGGGAGTGGCGGGGAGAAGGCACTGAAGGAGTCAGAGAAAGAGGGGAGGAAGTCAGAGAAGCAAGGAGCACTGATAGAACAATGACCCCTCCAGTCCCACTGTACCCCCAGATCCAGTGTGGACCCCTGCAGTCATATCATGTTCCTGAGCCAGGGCCACACATGGAAGGTTTGAGGGTTCCAACCACAGCTTCCACACGTCTCACTTTTAGGAAGTACCTTTATCCTTCCGGGTTCTTCCACCCTGACTTTGGCCTACTTTTTGGAGGTTTCTCTCAGCCTCCACTCTAGGTCACTTACATTCTAGGTCTTTCATTCCTTCCCACTGAGAAGTTCTTAATTCCTGCTTCAGTCTGAGCCTCTCTCAGGAGGACAGAACCTACCTACATCCCACATGTGT
This sequence comes from Macaca nemestrina, assembly GCF_043159975.1. Classification (NCBI taxonomy): domain Eukaryota; kingdom Metazoa; phylum Chordata; class Mammalia; order Primates; family Cercopithecidae; genus Macaca; species Macaca nemestrina. The sequence continues at coordinate 79,265,040 of NC_092134.1, read as the reverse complement.
GGGATGGGTTCCCAGAAAACCACCCGATGCTCAGCTCTTGGAAGGGTGATACAATCCAGTATGGTAGTCAGTTCTCTCCTTCTCTAGTGATGTCAGACAAAGAGACTTCAAATGGAGTAGCAGGGATAAGACTCAACATCAACCAGAACCTGCCGGCGCTCAGTTTAGGGAGATGCCAGGATGGGGCCATCAAATCCTCTGAAAGTTTAGGGGAACCCCATGGGCATGAACAAGGTGCAGCCTGGCTCTGTGTGGACGGGGTGGACAAGAAAGCCCTGGAGCCACTGCCCCTGCCCTCCACACCCCACAGCCAAAGCGACCATCTGCTCCTGCTCACTCCCCTGTTGGCAGCTTTGATGCAGAGCTTGGTTATTTGCCCAGGGATTTATAGTAGGAGCCAGGCTAGCAGCTAAATCCCCAGCCATAGAGGTAAATCAGCTGCTGCGATGGGCCGGAACGAGGGAGCTGTCGGGCTAGGAGGCTGCACAGCAGAGCTGGAGAGGAAAACACTTGTCCCCGCTCCCTGGGGGCAGCCACCAATAAATCCCCTCAGGCACCGATTAGGGCAAGTGGCCTGACCAGATCTTGAGGGCTGTCAGTGCTGGTGGCAGACTTTACACCACAGCAGGCAGTGCCCACAGAAATGGGCTTGAGGATGGACCACAAGAACTGCTCAAAGCACCTGGACTAGTAGCAAGAGGTGAGGGACCAAAACCTGTTTTCCCAGGAATTGTGTGAAGCGGTGTGGCTGTTAGGCCAGGTTCCCTGAAGCCAAAGTGCCTGGGCTCAATCCTGGCTCTGCCACTTATTAACTCTGTGACCACTGACAAGTTATTTGACTTCCCTGTGCCTCAGTTTCTTCATCTGTAAAATGAGGATGAGAATAGTAGCTACTTCCCATAGTTACTAAGATGATTACATAAAATAATATGCATAAAGTGCTTAGATCAGTGCCAGGCAATGTATGGTTAGTAGCACTGTCATATAAAATAAGGTCTTGAGGCTAGGTTGAATCTGGACTTGTGCAGAGAAAAGAGAAGGAACCAAATGACCTTTGGAGGAAGCTGGGGGCGCCAAGATGATGTTTAAAGAAAGGAGGAGGGCTATGTTAGTCTCACTGGGAGAGAAAGTAAGACCAGCTTCTTCCAGGGCTGGAATCAACCCCTGTGGTTAAGAGCACAGGCTCCTTAGGCAAGTAGACCTGCATTCAAGCCCCAATTCCGATTAACTGTGAGACCTTCGGCAAGTTATTTAATCTCTCGACTTTCCTCATCTGTAAAATGAGGATAGTAATATTCACCTCATAGCATTATTGAGAGAATTACATGAGATCACACACAGATAAGGCGTTTAGTAAGTGCTCATTAAATTTTAGTCTTGTTACTGCAATTATTTCATCAAGTGAACAAAGCAGGGCTTCACAGTGGGCCCTGAATCTAGGTGCTAAGTGCCCTGAATCCAAGCAGTATAATTGACAGGAAACCGCTATTGCCAGAGAGGGAAGGCAAGAGAAGGGGAGGAAGGCAGGAGGTGAAGCCTGACCCGGGAGGCAGAGGGGGTCAGTAAGAAGAAGGAGACCCAGGAATACAAGAGCAAGACAGAGGCAGGCAGGAAGAGAAAAGATGGGGGACTTCCAGCCAGAAAGAGAGTAAAGGGGATGGCACAGAGATGGAGAAGGGAGAACTAGGGAGAGAGACAGAGAGGAACTCACTGGGGCAGAAATGGATGGCAGAGAAGGGGGGCACACGAGGGAGATGGGGATCAGGGAAACAAGGGTATAAATGAGCAGAGCCTCAGAGCAGAAGTCAGGGAAATGGAAGGGGAAGACTGGAGTCCAGATGGCTGCAGGGAGTACTAAGGGGCAAAGGAAATGAGGGGCAGTGGCCAGGAGACAAAAAAGAAGGAAAGAGACTGGAGCACCGGCTGAGAGACAAAGGAGGGAAAGCCCTGTCTGGAAAAACAGCAAGCCAGAGCCAGCGCAGCTCATTATGCAAACATGATTCCAGGCGCTCCACTGCCCCCTCCCCAGCTTTCATTTTCAGCTTGGCTTCCCCTGGCCTCCCTCCTGCGCCCCTCCTGCCAGCCTCTACTTTCTCTCCACTGAGCCTGAGGGCATACAAGCCAGCGGGGAGGGTGAGGGGCTTGGACTCTGTTCACCAGGGGGTGAGGAGGGGAGGAAGGAAACAGTCCCCAAAGCAGAACAGAACCCAGGGGTCCACACCTCCTTCTGGCAGCTCCCTCTTCATCCGCATGAAGACAGGACAGTGGCTGAAAGAAGCGCAAGAGTGGAATAATAATAGTAGCAGAGAAAACATGAGTATTTTGCAGCCTGCCAAGTGCTTTACATGCCCCAGTCTCATAACAACCCTTGTGACAGAGGCAGTATTACCCTATTTATTATCATCAAACAATTATATAATGCTTACTACCTGCTAAGAATGTCACATGTATTAACTGTCTTACTCCTGACAACAACCCCATTATTCCCATTTTACAGATGACAAGCTGAGGCCTAGAATGGTAAGTACCTTCCATCCTACGCCCCTCCCTCTTTGCTCCTCTGATCTCTCCTCCTGTCTTCCCTTGTCAAGCTCTTTCTATTCTCTCATCTTCTCATGTCCTCCCTTAATTCCCTTTCCAATCATGCTGCCTCACTAAACTTCAGGTTGGCTTTCTGTTCACTCTCAAGGCAACCCTCCAACCACCAGCAGGACCTGGTGTGACTGCACATGATCAGCAGCCCCTTTGTTTTGGGGTCAGTTGTCAGGTAGCAACCCCCAAAAAAATCATACCGCAGCTGAAGTGAAATACCACAATGTCTTCAGAGCTGCTTTTACCCACATTCCTTCCAAAAAAGTCTGAGATGACCTACCATGTAAGACACAGATCGCCAGGTGTAGTGGCCCATGCCTGTAATTCCAACATTTTGGGAGGCCAAGGCAAGAGGATGGCTTCAGTCCAGGAGTTCCAGACCAGCCTAGGGAATATAGTGAGACACCATCATTACAAAAAATTTAAAAACTAGCCAGGCATGCTGGCGCTTGACTGTGGTCACAGCTACCAGGGAAACTAAAGTGGGAAGACCCCTTGAGCCCAGGAGTTTGAGGCTGCAGTGAGTTATGATCATGCCACTACTCACTCTGGGCAACAGAGTGAGACACTGTCTGTAAATAAATAAATAAATAAAATTTAAAAGACAGATATAACAGAACCATTGAAACACCCGTAAAAGAACAAGAACAGATAAAGAAGTGAGGATTTTAAAATGTCCCAGGAAAAGAAACGTAAGAATGGACAGTTACTGCAGAGGAACCCAAAACTTCTCCCTCGACTTCCTAGATGAAGCCAGGTAGTAACTTAAAAGCCTCCTCACCCACACCAGAAATAAACTGAGCACCTACTAGGTGTCATACATCAAAGATGTGATCAACACTGAGGACCTGGAATTTTCTATTCACTCTACAAGTGTGAGAAGATTTTGCCTGAAATGTCCTGGTCACATTTGCCACAGAACACTTGAAAGGACTCTGGGCTAAAAGAGCTTAAGAGCAGTGAGGAATATAAAAGTTGGAGCCCGGCGGAGCGCAGTGGCTCACGCCTGTAATCCCAGCCCTTTGGGAGGCTGAGGTGGGCAGATCATGATGTCAGGAGACCAGCCTGGCCAACATGGTGAAACCTCATCTCTACTAAAAATACAAAAATTAGCTGGACGTGGTGGCGGGAGCCTGTGATCCCAGCTACTCAGGAGGCTAAGGCAGGAAAATTGCTTGAACCTGGGAGGCAGAGGTCGCAGTGAGCCTAGATCGCACCATTGCACCCCAGCCTGTGCAACAGAGTGAGACTGTCTCATAAATAAATAAATAAATGTCAGAGGCCATAGGACCCAGGAAGAAGAACGGCCCACACAAAGTTGTCCCAATGCCAGTTCCCCTCCCAGAATTGAGAAATGGAGTCTGAGGTGTCAGTGATAGCCCTGCCCCCAAGCCCTCTTCCCACTCCTAAGTTGCTATTTGGGACTAAGTCCCTGCCAGCCAGTCGGTCTAGCCCTCCATGTGATGCTGTGAGGGCTGCTACTGGCTTCTCCTGCTCGTTAGCACATCAGCATGAGGATCATCAGGCACTGTAATAAATCAAATGAAAATAATCTCCCACACTCTCGCACAGAAACAAAATCTGCCTTCTCCGTTGGCACAATTTTTGGCCTGCTAGAGGAATGAGTACAAGAGAGTGACCTCAGGCACGGGGGACAGGACACACAGGGAGGAAAGAGATGGATCCTTGTCAGGGAAAACCCCAGACTTGCAAGCCAGGCTCCTCCCACAAATAATCACAAAATGCTGCCCCTTCCCAGCAGCCAGCAAAGAAACAGTCTCCACCCTCACATGCCTGCGTGTGAAATGCATAGGTATTAAGTTAGTTCTTAGGAAGGCTGACACCCAGCCTGGCAAGCGCTGGAGATATCTAAGCAGGAAAAGCCTCTGAGCATCTGGCATTGGCAGTATGTCCTAGGGCCCCCACTCCAAGGTCAGGAGACACTTGAATTGGCTGGAGGGTGGAGGATTGAGTGGTTGGTAGAAATCAGACTGAAGGGCATTGCTGGGCAGGTGGGTCCCAGTGTTCACCAGCATGGACCAGTGATGATGTTACCAGCTCACCAACCATGAAAAATGACCTCCTTATTTTCCCCTTCCTCTCCCTTGCCTGAGGCATAGTTTGTTATCAGGGGCTTCTAGGCTAAAACAAAACAAAAGAAAACCCTGGAGTTAGGGCAGAAGCTCATAAAATTTTCCACTAAACAAAATTACTCTAGCTCTTTCCCAGAGGGAAAACAAAAAACAAGCAAACAGAAAAACCTCACTCCAGCTCCCCCACAACCCAGGGGCCATCTTTCACTTTCAAAGCCTGACCAGGCCTCCAGGGAGTACAGACAGACTGACAAGAGGGGTCCCACCCGATAAGCAGGTACCAGTAGATGGCAAAGCCTTCCCCAGAAACACCTCTCCCAGATACATGTCTCTCCTCATGGAACTCCCGTCCACGGCGCCCTAATGCATTCAGAACAAACTGCATTCACACCAAACTACTGATTCCTCAAATTGGCATGCAAAGCCCTCCTTAATGCAGAACCACACTGAGCTCCGACAGTTTTTCCCTCCTACATCCTTCCTCCTCACCCCAGCTACTGGTCCCTTTATTATCCCTGAACCATCCTGCTTCCAGCCCATTTTGCTTGGAATGACCTCTCCACCACTTTCCAAGGCCCCCACATGCTCATCAAAGCTCTCTCCATCCTCCTCCAAAGCCAGATTTAAATCCTAACTTCTTTTATTCATGCAAGATGTCTGCCTCCACTAAACAGGCCTCCTGTTCACCTGTGTGCTGACAGATAGTCTGGATAATGTTCACGGAAATGAATGAAAACTCCAAACCTGTTCTCTGCCAAGTTTTCTTTTCTGTGACCCATGGGGTTCATCAGGAGTAAGGAGACCAATCAGGGACATGGAGATGGCAGACATCTCCAGAGCCCCACCTCCCCAAGTCAGGGGTGAGGTCTTTGAAAGAGACGCTGTTGTGAGAGATGCTGCAGGTGCTTCTAGGCTTCCGGAGACCACTGACCTGGGTATCTCTCAGGGGCTTTAAAGGCCTTTAAACTAGTGACCTTGGACCTCCTCTTTCTTTGGTTCCTCTCTCCCTATTTCTCAGTCTCCCTCAATCTTCATCATTCTCTTTTTCAGATTTAGGCTGAGAATACCATCTGCCTGAGAGCCCCCTCCTCTTGGAGTCTTGCTCCTCAAAATGTGACTTAAGAACCAGCAGCAGCAGCATCCCTGGAAGCGTGCTACCAATGCATTCTTGGGCCTCAACTCAGACCTATTCAATCCAACTCTCCAGTTTAGCAAGGTCCCAAGGTGATTTTTATGCACATTAAAGTTTGAAAGCAATAGTCTAAAGAACCAGAAATGCCAGACCAGGGGTCCAACAGGGAAACTGAATGCCTAAGACATTCATTCATTCATTTACCCATTCAATAAATACTTAATAAGCATCTACTGGGTGCAAAGAGTTGTGCTAGGCATTGGGGATAAAATGGTGAATGACTCAAATTACGTGTACAGACTGCAGAAGATGAGATGAATGTTCCCCCCCTGGCCTGTTTCAGCCCACCTCCCAGAGTTGGGGGAGGCTTGAGTTGGGAACAGGGGTACATTTGACTGAAGAATCTCTCAAGACCCTGAAGCTGATGAGGGATCCTTTCCCCTCTCCAACCAAAAGACAGAGAATTAGTCAGTGAGAGACAGAAGGGGAGGAACAGTGAGAGCAAGGAAGAATGCTGAACAGAAGGAACCAGGGAAGATGGAAATGAGAAACAGTGAGTCTAAGACAGTCCCTGCAAATACTCCCCACCATTTCAGAAGCATACTCAATCATGCTCAGCTCACTGACTTCCTCTAGGCTAGCACAACGGTCAGATTGCCTCCCATGAGAGGGGAGCACCCTCCACCCCAGGGTCTGAGAAGGGAGAAGACAGGTCACAGCTGGGGGGAAATGACCAAAAGGCAGGGAGATTGGTTTGAAGGACACAGGAATAGCAAAAAAACATACAGCCCAAGAGACGGTGCTGAGGGCTTCAGGGGAACATGACTGCTGTGTGGAGAATGGACTGTAGGGGGACACGCAGGGGAGACCAGTTAGGGGGCTGTCATGGTCAGCAGCAGAGGCAAGATAAACAGTGCATGGCTAGGACTGTACTAGTGGAGACTGTGAGATGATGTGGTCAGAGTGGAGATATATTTGGATGATAAGGCCTACAGAACTTGCATATGAATCGGGGATGGGGAAGAGACGAAAAGAGCATACTCACTCTCGGGTTTGGGGCCTGAGCTACTTGGTAGGTTAGGGCAATAAAAGGTGATCTCTCTGTCAGCAGTGAGTCAGGCTTTTAAAAAAAAGTGATCTGGGGAGGGGTGGTGGAAGAATGAGTCAGGTTAAGGAAAAACCTAGGGCAGAGAATGGAAAAGAGGAGAGTCCATGTTGGGAAGTCATAAGAAAGGAAAGCAGAGATAGAGGAAAATGATGAGAAAATCATTCAGGAATCCTTAGTTCAAGTTTTTTTGAGGGCAAAAGTTGCATCTTCTGTTTCCACTGGGCACCTTGGAGTCCTCCACTGCTATTCTGCATGTAGTGAGTAAAATCAGGTACTAGTACATCTGTGGCTTGTTGAGAAGTGATTCAAAAGGCAGGGTGGGCTGGTATAAACAGCACTCAGCTATGTTTAGGAGCCCTAGCCACCTAATGGCAGGGGGACGTTAGAGAAGCTCACTGTTGGGCTGGGTGCAGTGGCTCATGTCTGTAATCCCAGCACTTTGGGAGGCGAAGGTGGGAAGATAACCTGAGGTTCGGAGTTCGAGACCAGCCTGACCAACATGGAGAAACCCCATCTCTACTAAAAATACAAAATTAGCCGGGCGTGGTGGTGCACGCCTGTAATCCCAGCTACTTGAGAGGCTGGGGCAAGAGAATCACTTGAACCCGGGAGGCGGAGGTTGCGGTCTGCCGATATCGCGCCATTGCACTTCAGCCTGGGCAACAAGAGCGAAACTCTGTCTCAAAAAAAAAAGAGAAGCTCACTGTTTCTCAGTTTCCCTAGTGGCAAAGCAGTAAAGGTGAACTAAGAGTTTCAGGTCCCATCTAGCCCCAGCTCTCTTTCCCTGACTCTAGGACCATAATGCTGAGCTTCAGGAGTCCCCGTAGGTTCTTGAGCAAGCGTGGCATGAGGTGGTCAGTGTGGCTGTTGTGTGGTGTTTGGAAGGGAATGAAGCAGTGGCCCAGAGAGTGGACTGGGACCATCTAGATATGGACCAATGAGGGCCTGGCCACAAGGGCAGCTGGGAATGAAAAAGAATCATCAAGCCAAGAGCCCCCACACCTCTTCCCTAAATCCTCCTCCCTGAGATGTCTCAGCATTTTTTTTTTGTACCTCTACAACTTTTTTTTTTTTTTTTGTGAGACAGGGTCTCATTCTGTCACTCAGGCTGGTGTGCAGTGACACAATCATGGTTCACTGCAGCCTCAACCTCCCAGGCACAAGCAATCCTCCCACCTCAGCCTCCTGAGTAGCTGGGACTACAGGTGCATGCCACCACACTCGGCTAACTTTTTATTTTTTGTAGAGACAGGGGTCTCACTATGTTGCACAGGCTGGTCTCGAAGTCCTGGGCTCAAGTGATCCTCCCACTTCAGCCTCCCAAAGTGCTGGGATTACAGGTATGAGCCACTGTACCTGGACCCTTTTGTTTCTTAATCCCATAACAGATAAATGCACCTCTACTACTTCTAAATATTGTGGCGCCTAGACTCTGTCACTAGATGCCCTTCACTTCCTTTTTTTTTTTTTTTTGAGACGAAGTGTCATTCTGTCACCCATGCTGGAGTGCAGCGTCGTGATCTTGGCTCACTGCTGCGACCTTCGCCTCCCAGGTTCAAATATTTCTTCCTGCCTCAACCTCCCAAGTAGCTGGGATCACAGGCGCCTGCCACCATATCTGGCTAATTTTTGTATTTTTTAGTAGAGATGGGGTTTCGCATGTTGGCCAGGATGGTTTTGAACTCCTGACCTCAGGTGATCAACCCACCTCAGCCTCCCAAAGTGCTGGGATTACAGGTGTGAGCCCCCACGCCTGGCCACCTTCACTTTCTATCAGCATTCACTCCTTAGGGGATCTCATCCAGTGTCACTGATTACTCCCAAATTTCTATCTCCAGCCTGGACTTCACCATCAAACAACAGACTTGTGGTTGGGCATGGTGGCTCACACCCGTAATCCCAGCACTTTGGGAGGCCAAGGTGGGCAGATCACGAGGTCAGGAGATTGAGACTATCCTGGCCAACATGGTGAAACCCCGTCTCCTCTAAAAATACAAAAATTAGCTGGACATGGCAGCACATGCCTGTAATCCCAGGTACTCGGGAGGCTAAGGCAGAATTGCTTGAACCTGGGAAGTGGAGGTTGCAGTGAACCAAGATCGTGCCACTGCACTCCAGCCTGGCAACAGAGCTAGACGCTGTCTCAAAAAAAAAAAAAAAAAAACACTATAGACTTGTGTATCTATTTACCTGCTAGCCTCCTCTAATTGGATGCTTAACAGGCATCTCAAAGCTAACGTCCACAACTGATACTACTCCCAAAACCAGCTCCTCCTGTGGTATTACCCCATATCAGTTAACAGCAAATCCATTGCCCTGGTCACTCAGGCCAAAAAATCTTGGTCTTATCCTCTGCTCCTCTTTCTTTCATACCCTCTGTCTAATCCCTTGGCTTTCCCTGCAAAATGTATCAAAAATTTGACCACTTCTCATCACCTCTGCTGCCATCTCCCTGGTCCTGGCCCTCATTCCCTCTTACCTGATACTGCAATCAGCTCCTGACTGGTCTCCCTGCTTCTGCCCTTGTTTTCTCAATCTATTCTCAATACAGCAGCAAGAATTTTCTGTAAAGACAAGGCAGATCATGTCACTCCCTTGCTTGAAACCCTGCAGTGACTTCCCATGTTACTCGGAGTGTGAGTTTTACTGTAACTTTATTAGTCTCTACGTGATGTGGCTCCCCATCACCTCTTAGATCTCATCACTTATTCTCTTCCCTGATTTTCTCTGCTCCAGCCATATCAGGCTCATTGCTGTTCTTCCAACACACCAGACATGCTCACATGAGGGCTTTTGCCCTTGCTGTTCTCTTAGCCAGGAAACTCTTCCCCGAAATCTGCATGCCATGTAGCATCTGCTAAACGGCAGCTCCATATGTTGGGGCGCCTGAGCAGGGATAAGGGAGTGAACTGAAGAGGAAACAATGGAGTCAGGTCCAGCACAAGAAACAAAATGCCCACTTTGCTTCCTCTGTCTTTCTCAGGTACCTGGCTTCAGGAGCTCACGGGGGGTCTCCTGTGGGCGGGGGGGACTTGCCCCACTGAAGTTTTTCAGAAAATACCCACCTCCATGCTAACCTCAGAAGAGCCTGAAGCCCTGAAGGAATCACATCTCTCTGGTGCTCCTGCAGACTTCCCAAAAAGGAACCACTCCCCTGACCTTGAATGTGGTGGTCCTCCCTACTCTGCTCCTAAAGGATGTAGGGAAGACTGGGTCTCTTCCAGTCGTCCACTCACCACATATGTATTCCTCCCGTCTCCCGCTGGGCCTAGGCCCAGGCAGGGTAAGCCCACCACCCGCTCCCACTCTTCTTAACCTAGCTTCCCTTCCTTTCCTCCCCGGCCCTTTCTAGGCTGTTCCCAATCTGCAGGCCTTCCCCACAGGCACACAGGTGGAGAAAGGCTGAGGACTCTGCGGAGAGCCTGGTGTGGTGGGCTCTCTGAGTCATGGGGAGAAGGCAAGGCGGCTTGAAGGAAAGGGTTTGAGGGTGGAAGGATGCAGAAGGCCAGAGACAAGAAGACCGGAGGAAAGACAGCCAGAAGCTGTGATGACATGGTGATCCAGAGAGAAGTGGAGGCGGCATCCGCCAGAACAGGGGGTCAAAGTCAGAGGCAGAAACAGCAGCGAGAAAAGCAAAAGCTGACAGATGGCAGGAGCCACAGACAGGCAGCGCAAGAGAGAGGCAGACACCCAGAGACAGACCAAACGGGAGAGGCATCAGGAGACGCGGGAGCAGCCGGAGAGGGAGGTTAGGGCGAGGTGCATGCACCCCAAGAGATGGAGAGACAGAGACCAGAGCGAGAGACACGCACGCGGACAGACCAGAAGGCTGCAGAGAGGGCGAAGGAGAAAAAAGTGTCTAGGCGGGGAGTGGCGGGAAGCGGCCGGGAGCGGGGCGGGCGCAGCAGAGCGGGCGCGGCGCCGGGAGCGGGCTCGTAAAAGCCGCGTCGAGCGGGGAAATTGCCGCCAGAATCGCTGAGCTCCACAAAACGCCGCCCGCGCGGCCCGCCGCCGAGCCCGCTCCAATCTCCAGCCTCATCGCCGCGCGGGCTGGTTATGCATTTAAATGTTATTTAATTGGATTGCGGAGGAGCTGGGGGCCAGAGCGGCCCTCCGCCCCCGCCCCGCACGCCCGGGCTGCTCGCCTCCTCTGCAAATCTGTTTTCCAAGTCACAGATTGCAGCACGCCCCCTCCCAACACGCTCCCCCCACCCAGACAGCTCCCCTTCGAGTCTGGGCTCCTTCTTCTGTTCCCCCGCCCAAACAGAGCCAGAGGACACTCAGAAAGACTCCACAAGCTCCCTGAAGATGCCCCAAAGAGGTTACACAAAAATACCAGACACACAAAGACACAACAGCAGCAAAAATGGGTCACACTCAATTACACTAGTGTCCATCTGGAAGACTGAAAACTGCAGACAAAAAAGATCCCATGATCACAGGAGGACACAAATGCATGTAATACAGTGGACTCCCACTCTAAGGGAACACACTACCCTACCCCTTAAAACGGTACTTGCGGCCGGGCGCGGTGGCTCGAGCCTGTAATCCCAGCACTTTGGGAGGCCGAGACGGGCGGATCACGAGGTCAGGAGATCGACACCATCCTAGCTAACACGGTGAAACCCCGTCTCTACTAAAAAATACGAAAAAAAAAAAAAAAAAAACCTAGCCGGGCGAGGTGGCGGGCGCCTGTA